>NW_028188558.1:110000-305000 GCF_057381915.1 Diplotaxodon limnothrissa | reverse complement strand
GCAGTGCAACTCTGAACTCAAAGCAAAGTTCAGGGAGGTGAGTGGAAAAGCAGACAAGCTTGGACAATTTTTGAGAGAATTGAGCCCTAGTTTCCCTCGGCTTTCCCGAATGTTCAAGCGGACCATGTGCCTTTTTGGTAGCACATACTTGTGCCAAAAGCTCTTCTCCACTTTGAACTTCAATAAGTCCAAGTACAGGTCCAGACTTACAGATGATCATCTTCAAGACATACTGAGGGCCGCAACTGCTTCCTCCCTCAGGCCAAATCTGGCTCGGCTATGCGAGAGGAAACGCTGCCAGGTCTCTAGCAGCAAGGAGTAGGCAAGAGAAGCCATGTTCAGAAGAACAGTTCATTTTCTACAGTGTTCCATTCATGTTCAGAAGAAGGTTATAGAACTGTTAATACAGACATTTCAATCTAAACACAGCAGATATAGAAGACTGAAAGAAACACACAAGTTCACTGACTAAAAATATCTTATTATTATTTTATTTATGTATTACAGATTGATTTATTTTCTTATTAATTCTTAATTTGTTTATTCATTTTTCATATTTTGTGTTAAAAAATAAAAATAAAGAGATTTGAGAAGATTGGAATTTTTTAACCATGCCTTTCTTGTGGAAAACCTAATGCGGCCCAGCCTCACCCAGACTCTGCCTGCAGCGGCCCCCAGCTAAATTGAGTTTGAGACCCCTGTCCTACACCATAAATCAGTAAGAGAGGGTACGACCTCTCTCATGGCCCCAAGTGGTGTGTGCATGCCAGAGCACTCTGGAAGGCACACAGAGTCTTTACAGACTACTAAGGATCAAACCTCTATCATCATGCAATCGATTATAAAACTAAGCATGTATGAGTAAATATTTTTAAGCATATCCCATATGGAAAAGACTAAAAACTTATATGATGAAAGTCATACTCACGAAAGTGGCCACTTTCTCATTACTTTCATATATTGTTTTAGTAAGTATCGAAAACATACAAGTTTCATTATATAATTTTTCAAGGGATCTTATATCTGTTTTCACTCTTGTATGCTTTTCATACAAGTTTCACACAAGACAGATACAAACTTTATAAGATTTATATATCTTTTCCATATGGGAAATGACAATCAACAATATAAAGCTTACAGCTGGTTTTAATAACAACATTTATTTGTTTCTCAAATGAGAAAGAGCTATCGAGAAACACTCCTAAATCTTGAGTTCTTAACTTTTCCAGTGGGCCAAATTCAACATTATCTGCTAATGCTAAATAGGCTGCCGTTATTAACTAATGCTAATTGGATGTGAATTAGCATTATGCACTAATGCTAACACTTACTTTTTAACAATGTGAGTAGCTAATGCTAACACTATTTCCCTTAACTTTATAACAATGTGAACGGCTAATGCTAACACTCTTTTCCCTAGCAATACAACATCTGAGCTGCTAATGCTGAGTAGGTCGCCATTAGCACCTACGTCTAATTAAAGGCAAATACGCATTAGAACCTAATGCTCATATCGTTTTCCTTTGCTTTATAACAATGTGAGCAGCTACTGCTAAATAGCATTAGCTAATAACAGCAGTCTAATTTAATGTAAGTTAGCCTCATTTGCATTATAACGATGTGAGGAGTTAATGCTAAGTATGCTGCCATTAGCAGCTAATTCTAATTAGGGGTGAATAATTATTACCAGCTAATGCTAATATCGTTTTCTCTTCCCTTTTAACAATGTGAGCAGCTAGTGCTGGGTAGGCTGGTGCTAGCAGCTAATACTAAAGCTAAAGCTAATTTGATGTGAATTAGCATTACATTAGTGAGGAGTTAATGCTAAGTAGACTTCCATTACAGGTAATGCTAATTTTAGGTATTTAGGAATTGGCAGCTAATGCTAATACCATATTTTCTTGCATTATAACAATATGACCAGCTAATGCTAAGTAGGTTGCCGTTATTAGCTAATACTAATTTGAGGTGAATTAGCATTATCCGCTTATGCTAACAATGTTTTTTCTTACTTTTTAACAATATGAGTAGCTAATCTGAACATTTTTTTTAATTTAATTTTAACTTTTCCCCTGCGATGTGAAGAGGTAATGCTAAATAGCACGCCATTAGTGGCTAATTCTAATTTTAGATGAAAAAGCATTAAAAGCTAATGCTAATACCATATTTTCTTGATTTATATCAATATCAGTAGCTAATGCTAGGTATGTAGCCATCATTAGCTAATGCTAATTTAGGTGAATTAGCATCATCCGCTTATGCTAACAATGTGTTTTTTTACTTTTTAACAATACGCCATTAGTGGCCAATTCTAATGTTAGATGAGAAAGCATTAACAGCTAATGCTCATACTGTTTGCTTTGTAAGAATGACAGCAGCTAATGATACGAAGTCTACCGTTGTTAACTAATGTTAATTTGATGTGAATTAGCATTATCCGATAATGGTAACTCTTTTCCCCTGCATTACAACGACGTCAGGAGTTAATGCTAAGTAGGCTGCCATTAGGGGCTAACTCTAATTAGGGGTGAACAATTATTAGCAGCTAATGCTAATACCGTTTTCTCTTTCCTTATAACAACTTGAGCAGCTAATGCTAATTTGATGTGAATTAGCATTATATTAGTGAGCAGTTATTGCTAAGTAGGCTACCATTAGCAGCTAAAGCTAATTTGAGGTGAATAAGCATTAGTAGCTAACGCTAATACCCTTTTCTCTTGTGTTATAATGATGTGAAACGTTAATATTGTTCTCAAACAACAGAATGAGCATGAAATATTGATTCTAACAGGGCCCATAAACAGTATTAGCTTAGCAGCATTAGCTTATCAGAGTTTTCATCATGGTCACATAAATCCTTAGCAGAGCAAAGTGGCCTACTTAGCAATAGCTGCTCAAGTTGTAGAAAGCAAGGGAAAACAGTAATAGCATTAGCTGCTAAATGTGCACTTGAGAACAAATTTATTGTTAATTCAGCTGTGAATGTAGAGTTTGTCATTATTTAAGCTTCCATTTCCAAATGTTAGCTGCTCCTGTCTGCCTCTTTGTCACAAACACAGACTGAAATGATTCACAGCCTTGTTTCATCCTTCTGTCACTGTGGACATACAGCATGGGAAACATACACATGGCTGACACTTTATTAGGTACACTGGTATCTATCTCAGGTACACCTGTGACCTAAATGTTCCTGCAACCAGACTCCTTGGAGACCCCTACATAAATATCCATGAACTATCCAGCTAGACTAGTGTGTCTGTCCCTGAAAATATTCCTGCATGTGTGATTGTTCATGTCTCATCTGCAGGAAACAAACAGGAAGTGAGTGAAGGACACAGGAAATGTTTCCAGCTCTTCCTCCTCTATCAGACATTCTCTCCATACCTGAGAGTGTCCAGTCTCCAGCCTGGATCCTTCAGTCCAGCCGACAGCAGCTTAATTCCTGAGGGACCTGGATGATTGTAGCTCAGGTCCAGCTGTCTCAGATGGGAGGGGTTGGAGGTCAGAGCTGAGGCCAGAGAAGTACAGCCTTCCTCTGTGATCAGACAGCCTGACAGACTGCAGACACACAAAACAACAATCAATCTGTCAACAATCGTTTTCTCTTCGTCACAATAACATCTATCCATCCATACATCCATTCAATGTAACTTTATTTATAAGTGACAATACCCAACAGACAACAACAGTCATCTGAAGCTGTTTAACAGTGTAAGGTAACCGCCTCCACTGTGAGCAGCACTTGGTGATGGTGGGAAGAAGAACTCCCTTTGACACAAAGATCCTCCCAGTGAAAACAGGCTCCAGGAGGAGCATCTACCATGACTGGTTGCAGGGTGAGGGGAAAGAGAAGAACATGAACATCAAGAATGCAGCGAGTGGTAAAATAATAATAATAATAATGGATTGGATTTATATAGCGCTTTTCAAGGCACCCAAAGCGCTTTACAATGCCACTATTCAGTCACTCTCACATTCATACACTGGTGACCGACCCTCCTGGGTGATAAGTTAGCAGCGATGCAGGTGGATGCTTCTCTGGTGTCCTGGATTGTTGATTACCTGACAGGAAGACCACAATATGTACGTCTCCCACAGTGTGTGTCTGACAAGGTGATTAGCAACACAGGGGCACCACAGGGGACTGTCCTCTCCCCCTTCCTCTTCACCCTCTACACCACAGACTTCAGCCACTGCACAGAGACCTCCATCTTCAGAAGTTTTCTGATGACTCTGCGGTGGTTGGATGCATCAGCAGGGATGATGAGACAGAGTACCGGGCTGTGGTCGACTCCTTTGTCACGTGGTGTGAGCAGAATCATCTGCAGCTCAACGTGGCAAAGACCAAGGAACTGATCGTGGACTTCAGGAAGACCAGGAAACACTTGACCCCTGTTTCAATCCAGGGGGTCAGTGTGGACATTGTGGAGGACTATAAATACCTTGGAGTACACATTGACAATAAACTGGACTGGGCTAAAAACACCACAGCACTTTACAGGAAGGGCCAGAGTCGTCTCTATTTTTTGAGGCGACTGAGGTCCTTCAACATCTGCCAGAAAATGCTGAGGATTTTCTATGAGTCTGTGGTGGCCAGTGCGATCCTCTATGCTGTTGCATGCTGGGGGAGCAGGCTGAGGGTCGCAGATGCCAACAGACTTAATAAACTGATCCGTAAGGCCAGCAATGTTGTGGGGATGGAGCTGGACTCCCTCAAGGTGGTGTCGGAGAGGCGGATGCTGTCCAAGATAAAGACAATGTTGGATAACACCTCCCACCCACTCCATGACATGCTGGTCAGTCACAGGAGCACGTTCAGTGAGAGACTGAGATTACCGAAAAGCACCACTGAACGACACAGGAAATCATTCCTGCCTGTGGCCATCTCCCTGTACAACGTATCCACTTAACACACTGTTTGCTGCTACAACTACACATGTTTCTTTTCCAAATATTTATTTATAAGTGACTTATGTATGTATGTATGTATATATATGTATATATTGTACTATTCTTAGTTAGCGTATTGTCTGTCTTGTCTTAATGTTGGTTTAAAATGGAGCACTGTAACAAAAAATAATTTCCCCCAGGGATCAATAAAGTATTCTGATTCTGATTCTGATTCTGATTAATATACTGCAACAACATGGGAATAGAGCAGCTGCGAGAGAATTCAACATTAATGAATCAATGTTACGGAAGTGGAGGAAGTGCAGTTTTTGGCTTTCCCCGCGTTTCAAAAGTGCTTTATCTCTTTGCTATGACTGTCGCCCACCATAATTGCAGATGATAATTGTTGTAGCCGCTGCGATGCTTTCGACCAAAAAAGGCGCAGCTTGATGACATCATCAACATGCGCTATCGCGATAGAGCGATATAGTCAGAGGCCCTTTCTCAATTCTAAGTACGCAAGTATGTACTCGCGTTTTCGGCGAGACCGGATTTGCCGAGACCGCACGGACTTGCCGGAAACGCGAGCACGGACTCGCGATTTGTACAATTGGAACACCGGCATACTTGATGATGTCACAGGTCCAGAGTTTTTACTGCCGTCCCCTCTTAATTTAACTGTGAGTAATATGTTATGAAGCTTAACTTTAATCACAGCCAAACCGGTTTACTCAGGAACAAATAAAACACTGAAATAAGCCAAACATTAACATTTAGAAGTGATCTAAGTGACTTATATATCATGTTTAACCTCAGTGGTGAAATCTCTATTAATAAAAATAGTGTACGTGTACATACGTGTACATACCTTAATAAAAACAAGCAGGTGAGATGTTACAATGCTTTTATTTTTATTTTAGTGGACACTCAATACAATAGACAGCTGCTGGGGTTTGGGGTTTGTTTAACCTGAGTAGCGAAAAGACCGCGGGGGGGGGGGGGGGGGGGGTTGAAAACGATGCGCTGTTCTCGCCAGCTCTAATGATCCTCGACCTCGCTGTCTGCTATGGAGCTGGCGGGTCACAGACGTCTCCGAAAACGTCGGAGCGTGTTTGGAAATAAATGATATCTTGATAAATCGAGCAGATATTTGAAGTTTAAACGTTTATTTTGTGACCCAGAAAGAGTAATATTTAAAAGTTTTCAGCCCCGCTCGTCCACCATTGCCACGTTTGAGTTTTGGACGAAATGCATTCTGGGATATTTAGCTGTACAAAGTCCACACAAGTCACCACCGATGCATGCTCGATAAAACGGGCGGAGCGAGAACTCGGCTTGATGCGTACTTCGAATTGGAACAGTACTTGGTCTCCGACTGATGACGTATCCCGAGTAGACGAGAACGCAAGTACGCACATTGAGAAAGGGCCAAAATCTCTATCGTTGACCAAGTTTAATCGATTCTATCGTATATCGTTTATATCGCCCACCCCTACTGGGAGTGATTTTGTTGTATTGGTTTGTTTTTTGGTTTTATGTTTCCATGTAGATGAATGAAGACAGATTCACTCTTACCTTTTCAAAATGTCTATAAGGTAGACGAGGTCTATGCTTTTCTGCCCCTTCACAGATAATCCCAGTGATTTTCCTTTGGTCTGAAATCTCACCTGATCTTGTGATATTGAGAGTCATCTGCCTTTGAGGCAGCTAACCAAACAGTGTTCTCTAAACTCTAACTTTAATATACTTTGATATATTTCAGATTTCTGAGCTCTGCTCTGACTCCGTGCCAGTAGCTCCTTAATATGACTTTAGTTTGATCAATAATTAACCTTCAGAAAGTTTCTGTTCCCACTCCACCACGCCGAACAACCCTGAGAACAAATAATATGATGTGGGTGTGTCTGCAGGCTTCAGCACTGTGAGCATTAAACACAATAAAAGACTCACAAGTTCCTGCTCAAAGGTCAGCTGCCTTCAGATCAATCATTAACCTGCAGCAGGTTGTGGCCTGATGTGTTTGTAAGAGTTTCACTTTCAGGAGGAGAAGATTTAAACGAGTCACACAAATGTGAACTACAAAGTCTGTGACACACAATTTATGCAAACTGCATGAAATCTGACCTGAAGAAATCCAGTCTTCTGCCTGTTGTGGTTGTGACAGCTGCTCGTAGGAGAGTTTGTTTGTAGGAGGTGGAGATGTTCTCAGATCAAGTGCGTAATCGTCTCTTTGTGTAGACGCTAAAAGCTGTGAGCCAAAACTCTCTGCTCTGAAACTCTTCACTCAGTCCTCACGCTGAGAGTTTAGAGGCTGAACTTCTTGTTCCTCCATAACACTTTTCATGAAACAGCAGAAATGAGCTTGTGTTTCTCAGCAGTGCGCACACAGAGAACCGATCCTCTCTGCTCAGTCTGAACAAATCAAAGTGAAACGTCAGTGAAAACACAGCTGCTGATCAAACTGTGTCAGATTAATGCCTCAATGTTTCACTGTGAGGTTAAAAAATACATAAAAATGATTTAAAGAAGTAGGAGGCAGATTTTCACAATAAGAGCACTTTGTTTTTAATTCAGTTAATGTCAAACTGTCATCAACACCTCTGTGTTGTCTCCGTCTCTGAGCAGATTCAGGCATTACTCAAATAATAAAGGCTTTTTTTCACTATTATACTTTTCATTAGTCTCCAGGTTGATGATTATAAACAGAATTATTAAAGTTTTTATCATTTCAGGCTGAAAATCAACATGAATTTGGTTCTAATCAAAGAAGCTCCTTTAATGTGTGTCATTAAAATCCTCACACAGACTTAAAAAGGCGACATTAACATTAAAATAAATGAAAGAAGCTTCAGCTGAGAGCTTCATGCAGTCATCATCAGCAGCTCATAGCAGTCACAGCTCTTTATTACGCAGCTTTGCAGGAATTAAAGTGGCTGAAGTGTCAGAGTTTGTGTGAGAAGCTGCTTCATGGACAGCTGTACACACGTCTTTATTATTTCTTCATAAATCAAACACACAGGTTTGTCTGCAGATGATTTAAAGTGTGTCGTTGTGCAGTTAAAGCTGTTTGTGTGACGCCCTGACCTCCTGTGAATGAAACAGCCAATCAGATCCATCAGAGAGAGAGCAGGAAGTGTTGTGTGTTTGTGACAGAACAAGGAAACAGTGATGATGATGAACATAAAGATCCTCTGATGTTTCCTGTTACAGTAACGCTTGTTCATCTGTTGCTCTCCTACACTTTCCTATAAATAAAGGAGAAAAAGTCCGTTTAGTTTCATTTCCTACAGCTCAGAGTTACACTTCACATTCCTGCTGTCACATCAAAAAGCTTCACTTTGGTCCAACATCTACATGTTAACATGAAACACAGACAGACTCAGAACATCTGGAACATCTGCACTTTGACCCAAACTGTTATAGCAGGATATTTTCTGCATATTTCTTATGTTGGACCTGTTTGAACTGTAAACGACCTGTAATCATCTGTAAATGGTGTGAGACACACTGAGGCCACCTACAGGGCAGCTGGGGAACAGCAGGGATCTGAAATCATACGAGACGTTAGTGAGTGAGAAGAACAAACGGACTTAAGATGGCTCGAAGTGATCAAAGTTGATCTAAAACAGAAGATAAATCCAAAGCAGCATCAGATGAATGTTACCATTTCCAGTTACGGCGCCCTTCATCTAATATGGAAATGTGTTGTTTTTTTTGCCGTGTTGTTGTTCTTCCTATTGTGTTTAGGCCAGAGATGCTCTTCAAACAGCTGACAGACATGACCACATTACAAGAACATGGTGTGAGTCCGATTTGATATTCCAGTCAACGCTGAGAGACCTTAACCAGGAAGTCAGAGGTCAGCTGATGCTGCGAGCAGGAAGTGAACCAAGGGAAAGGTCCACTCTACTCAATCTCAAAGAAAATATGCTGGTGTTTGTTGATGTTGATGGTACAATAAAAATATATAATATAATAAATAATAAAATATCATGTGATGATGAGATGTGTTGTTGGTGTTTGTATTTTCTGTAAATGTCTTTTTAATGTAAATGCTTTGTTCCAGACGGACAGGGAATCAGTTGCTGTACGATGACATCATCTTGATGTTGACGAGGAGGGCGAGAAAAACTAGTTTTGTCCTGCAGATGGCGATCTTGCACCGTGTTCAGAGAGCCGACACTTTGATGGTGCTGCTCTACTCAGCTTACTTTAGCCTGGGTTGGACTCTATATGAGCAGCTTCCACTCTGGTTTCACTCTTAAACACACTTGTTTGATTTCACTTGTAAAAGTTGAAGAATAAATATTTTATTACAAAATTATTTGTTGATGCATTTTTTTAGGGTCAAATATCTTGTTTGATTTGAGGAATGAACTGTTAGGGAGCAACAGCGACATTCCGCCACCGTTTCACCACAAATAAATAACATCAATGTAACTAAAGATAATGCAGCACTTGATCCTTTTATTGATTCCACACAGATACATACAGGTCATTTCCTAAAAAAGGGAAATGTACGAGTAATCACGCTATGGCATGTAGGTGATCACGCCAGATGCAACACACATTCCACAGTAGAGGAATAGCAAATTACGTCGTGTAATCAAGATGACAGACCACGGCTATAAAAGCGAAGGTGGAAGTGGGAAGTTTGTCGCAGCCATGTCCTGTCCGTTTCTACGCGAGCCACCCATTGCGGAAGGTGCAAGAGTGATAAGGAGAGTGTTCAGAATCCAACGTATATTGCGGGATAGACAGGATCCTTTAGCACAGCGCGACAGTGTGCTCATAGAGAGATACCGATTTTCCCGTGAGGGTATCATCTACCTAACCAACTTGCTGGATCCCCATGTTAAGAGTACCACCCACCGTAGTCGGGCATTAACAACTGCACAAACTGTGTGCATTGCCTTGCGCTACTTTGCGAGTGGCACGTTCCTGTACACTTGTGGAGACGCAGAGAACGTTGGGAAAAGTGCCGTCTGCCGGGCCATTCGCAAAGTGTACCTGGCACTCAAGCATTTCCTGGGTGTGTTTGTGGTTTTTCCAAGCCACTTAAGACCACAGGTCGTCAAACAGGGCTTTTTCGCCATTGCAGGTACAGTAAATTGGATAGTGAATGTGATGCAATCATGACCTATGTCGGTAACTGTAGCTCCAACGTCCGCAGGCTTCCCGAATGTGATTGGCACCATAGACTGCACACACATTGCGATCAAGGCCCCCCCAGGCCCCACTGAAGGGGACTTTGTCAACCGAAAGGGGGGCCACAGTATAAATGTGCAGGTGAGCAATACTAACACTCCAGATGGCAATATACGATGGGAGGAGTGTGGTCACACATAATGGAATCCCACAGATGGTGTGTGACTCGATGTGCCATATCACAAATGTGGAAGCAAAATGGCCCGGATCAGTGCATGACTCACGGATCTTCAGAGAGTCAGGGTTATGCACATCATTTGAGCGTGGTAAGTAAAAGAGGCTTATGTTGATGCCACATACTCATGTCGGGCCTAACATAACAGCATTTCTTCATTACACAGGGGCCTACGATGGGATCCTCCTCGGAGATAGAGGTTATGCATGCAGGCAGTACTTCATGACACCGTTCCCTGACCCCAACCCTGGGCCACAAACCCGCTACAATGCAGCCCTAGCCAGGACAAGGGCACGCATTGAAATGACCTTTGGGCAACTGAAGGAACGATTCCAGTGTCTAAAACGCCTGAGGGTTGCACCTGACAGGGCATGTGACATTATTGTTGCATGTGCCGTACTGCACAACATTGCCACCATCAGAAGAGAGAGGACCCCTGTGGTGGAGGTGCAGCCTGATGATGACCTCCAGCCAGTGCACCTGGACCAACCTAGTGGCAGAGCTGCACGGGACAGGATTGTGCAACACAATTTCGCATAATAAAAACATGACATGACACATTTTCTATTGACGTTTATTTGAGCATCGTTGTCTGTCCCACCACACACAGGCCAGTCATCAGTTGCCTGGGAAAACAGAGCATGTATACTGCGTCACGCAGGGTCAGCAATAGTGCTCCGTATGAACATGTATTCCTACTTACTCTGGAGTTCCTTTTGAAGCACCTCGATTTCCAATTGTAGTTTATGCCTCATTAGGGCTTGTAGTTCGATCTCACCTAGGAGCTTTTGTTTCTTCAGCTCAGTATACTCCATTTTTTGCTGGAGACTTCTCTTGTAGAGCAGACGTATGTCACCCTGTGTCAATTGTGGTGACAACATTTAACAGGGAATACATGTCATATAGGCAGTATAATTGATCACAACACTGCCCACCTCTGCATCAGCAGGCCTCTCTGCCGGCCTCTTGGCCTGCAAATCATACTGCAGTCAGACACACATGGCAGTACACAAGTAGATGGTATTTCAGGCCAATTCATGCATGTACTCACAGGGTCTTCCGCCACACCACAGCCATCTGACAGGGTTGCGTCACTGTCCTGTGCAATGGTAACACAATGGTGTTACTAAGGGGTGTGGTACAGCCTATAGGTCTGTACAATTGGGTGGGGACAGATATATGTATATCTCCCAACTTACTGTGCATGTTCCAGTCACCCCTTCCATGGGAACAGGTAAAAGTGATGGTGTGTCATGTAACACTACACACAGAGAAAACCCACAGTGCCAATGAATGAATGTCACAGTTCGAATAGCATTTTCATTTAGGCAACAACCACATATTTGACATTGTGCACATGGAATCATGAGCCCATTCACCAGTTATGTAGGTGCTGCTGCTACTGCACCCCGGCTTCTGGTCTCCGGAAGAGCTGCCCCCAGGGATGCCCTCAACAATGGGTCTGGTGGCATTCAACCTTAGGGCCAGCTCCTCTGCTGGGGTGTGACGAGGGGGTGCAGGACCACCACCTGTCTTTTGTTGCTCTGCCCTTTTCTTGGTTGCTGTTATACACAAACACAGGGATTGTTTCAGGGGTGTCTTTTCAAGTGACTGACAGCAATATGAGTGTTGGATATTACCATTCTGTAGTATGTTCTTGTATTTCACTCTTACTTGTTCCCATGTTCTGGTGGGTCCGGTTGTGGCTCTAATGTGTAAGAGGATATCATGTGGTATGATTTGATATGATAAAATATGATATGGTATGGTGCCATGTAATATGTTGCATTACTTACGCGTTTAATTTGTCAGCAACTTTCTGCCAGCCCTCTCTCCTTGCTTTTGCAGCCTTCGCACTGTTACCTTGCGTTTTAATTTCACTCTGGTACTCCTGAAATCCCTCAATCAGGAGTTCTTGCTCCGCTGCGGTGAAGTACTGTGCGCGCTCCTTCGACATTTTCGCCGACCAATCAGAGGCTTGCCGATCACTGTTTCTGCTATCGATGCGTAGCCCCTTTTACGGCACCCAGTGATCGCGCATTACTTCATCCAGCTGTAGTAATCGTCAACAGCAGGTGTGTTCGGGGAACCGGATTAGCGAGCTCACGGTTAGCGCGATGATTTGATCTTGGATGTGTCATTTGATCTTGGATGTAGTGAGCGACGTACGAAGAACGGGCCCCTGGTCTGAACACGTTTGTACACAAGATGCCTCAGTTCTGGATGTTCCCACAGACTCCTCTGTGCACCTAAAGAAAAGGTCAAGGGTCAGCAGCACATGTAGTTGGGACAATTCTTCAGTCGCACAAACTACACAATCATTTTCCTCCAATGACGACTTTTCACTTGCAGAAATGGTCCTGTGTGATT
The DNA here is from genome assembly GCF_057381915.1 of Diplotaxodon limnothrissa. Lineage (NCBI taxonomy): Eukaryota > Metazoa > Chordata > Actinopteri > Cichliformes > Cichlidae > Diplotaxodon > Diplotaxodon limnothrissa. The sequence goes on along the minus strand of NW_028188558.1, from coordinate 292,357 downwards.
TCCAGGCTGTGATATAAAAACTAGTTCCTAATGGCAGCGACTCACTCAGTAAACATGTGTTTCCTTCACCAACCTCACACACAGATCCAATAAGATCAGGAAGTGGGCAGTATAGTACAATATGTGTTATTCTGTGCTGCACTGCCCAAACTAAAGATCTGCTGAAGTGTTGGAAATGATCCAGATGTTTATTTTGGACGATACAGCAGAAGATCAGACATGAAAGTGGAGATAACACAGAAGACCTGCAGCAAAGGTCAGAGGTCAGACTGGGCCCTGGATTCAACAATGAGCCAATGATCATCAAGCAGTGACTAAAGCAGAGCCCTGACGTTCTGACATTCATCACACAGTCAGAACAAATGTCTGCTGATGACTTCATCTCATGAAACGACTGATAGATGTCAGTTCATTGATCAGCTGAGCTGCTGATCTTCATCGTCACAGAAACATTCAGCTTGTTTCAATCAGTAAATAACTCCCACTACTCCCAGTTTGAACTGTTCCCACTCAAAATGCTGTGAGAACAATGATCATTGTAGAACTTCACAAACATCACGTGTTGTTTTCCACATGTAAGATCAGCAAACACACAGAAACTTCCTGTTGCCACACACGGCCTCTAAAATCTCTTCCACGCTTTCTGTCTGAAGTCCACTCTCTGTGTCGGATCCACAGGAAACAACAAGATCTTATTAACATGGTTTTCAATGTGTCTCCTTCCAAAAAGTCCAACCAATGAACAAATGTGTGTATTTGTGGAGGCCGAACAAAAGCATGACACATTTCTCTGTTTCTATAAACTGGAGTCAAACACAAACATGAAGAGTTTCACTGACAGACTCCAAAATGCCCCCACAGTGGATCAAAGGGAAATCCTACAGTGTGGCCAGAGACTCTTAATGGCTCCAACATCAACACATCCACAATGTTGGATCCAGTTCTGCCTCACAGAGTTACTAAGACACACCCTCTGCCAGCATCACAACAGCTCCACCTGCTTCACCTGCCTCCTCAGCATCTGTACACCTGAAGAGAAAAGAAAGGCTCCAACAGCTCAAATCTACAAAGGATTCATGAAGTTTCATCCAACAATAACATGTTTGCCTTCCACAGTGTGCTGTTAGACACCACTGTACCTCTGCCATTTCAAAAAGAGCAGCTTGGGAACATTTTGGCTCCAAACACTTTGTGTTTAAGTTCTTTGTTTTCTTTGTGAAGCCGACAACATCTGGAGCTTTGTGACTCATAGAAACATCATTTTGTTCTTTAGATGACAGCAGATTGGGACTGAATAATCAATCACTATCAAACCAATAAAGACAAACATGCTGATTTTACAGGAACTTTGTTGGAGAAGCTGCAAAGACATGAAACTGGTGGAGATCCCAAACCAGTTGATAGTGCTGGTTATTCCAAATAAAGCTGTTTCCCTTTGAGATGAAATGACTTTCTGTCCTGATATATAATAAAGATGTTGTTGTTTTTGAGCCCCTGTATTAAAAGTAGTTTAAAGTCAGCTTGAGTTTGATGTCTTTATGTCAAAGCTGCTCATGATGTTGAGCTGCTGATGGAATAAAAACAATATAAAAGCATGTAGTCCAGACTTAAATGTAGCCTGTTGTTAGCTGAGGTCCACACACAGTGTTTGACAGTGTAAAGTGTGTGAAAGGGCTGCTGGTGGAGCTCACTAGGATGAGCAGGTGACCACGAGGTGGAGAGCAGCTGGCCTGGCTTTGACCCGGGCCACGCCCCCTTTCTCTCTGCTTTGCTGTCACTTATCTTCACTGCTCTGTCCAATAAAGCTGAAAAAGGCCCCGAATCAAAGAAATCTGCTGCAGCCTCTGAAACGTCTTCTGTTTCCTTCCCGACGGCTTTTTCACCGTCAGCCCATCAGACAGTCCAGCAGCATTTATGATGATGTCATGATGTTGAAGAGGCTGCTACGGTGGCCTCCCATGACCCCCAGCCTCATCACAGCTGAGATGCAGACATTTGAAAACATTCAGCAGACAACTGAATAACAGTCCAACACAACAGTCTGTGTGCAGACACACACTGACCTTTCATAGAGTCAAACACAGCTGGTTGAGTCATTTCTCTGTGAGTCTAAAGTGAATCTAGTATTTGAAAGTCCACTTCCTGTATTTGTTGTTGAAGACTTCTTCAGCTTCTTCTCAAGGACATCAGCTGCTTGTTTGGCAGCAGAGGCAGTTAAGAAGCTTCCTGAAAAACACTGAACAGTGAGTTCACTGTGGCATATGACAGATTCAGCTTTCTGTGTGCAAATGTGTCTGTGTCGACCTTTCAAATGCTGTTGAATCCAAAACATCAGCGGCTCCTCGGCTGCTCACTTCATGCACTTCTGTCTGTGTGACAGTCCAATGACATCACAGCTGTTTCCAGCCCCAGTGTCTCAGGACTGGACACCTTTAAACATGTCGAGGATCAAACAGCGTCCAGCTAAACACACATGAAACTATCAGAGCTGACAATCATTCCAATAACATCTAATGGTTCATGTATGTAGACACAGGACTACAAGGAAATGGCTCTCAGCATCTGGCTGTGGGAACACATGAGTCCCTGTTTGTGTTCAGATTGTGTGCATGTTTTAGACGTGTGTCACATGTAGAAACACAACAATCCCACAATTACACACAGATGTGTTTGACACAGCTGTGCAGCTGTAAGTTGTTTCTAATGATTCATTGAAGCTCTTCTAACATTCTGGAGACGATCAGTACATGAATCTGTTCAACACGACAACAATTTGACTTCAGTGTGAACGTTTGCATTAAATAACCTTCTTCATCCAGCTGACAGCATCTTCATCCTATGATGTGAACAGTTCCTCCTGTTGATGACAAACCTCTGACAGGATCTGCTTGAGGAGCTTTTTCATGTGCAGCTCTCTGAGCTCAGGGCTGAGCTGCTGTTTCATCTTTAAGAGCTGCTGCCTCCTCGCCGGACTTGTTCTCCTCTTCTTCTCCTAATGACACCATTTCTGCTTCATATTAAATTCAATAAAGATGCTGACATGTATCTGTAGCAACAACATCATTGAATCTAGAACAACTGGAGCCAAACCAGTGGCTCTGCTGGGATCACTGGTGAGCCAACACTTCCTTGTTGATGCAGATTTCAGGGCTTCCTTTTGCTCCTCCGTTATAACTGTTCTCTCTTCTCAACACATGATGACACAAAGGAATCAGCAGTGACAAAGATGATGCTGAAGAGAAGCACACACTTCACACATATAACAGAGCAGTGCAGTTACACACACCTCTGCTGGACATCAGGCCTCAAACAAAGACACAAAACACTAACTTGACTCTAAACAGAAGAAACGAGCAGCTGTTTCTGTTCTGTGCTTATTTATATTTGACACACATGCTTCTCTTTGTGCAAACACACATCGCACTATAAGGGTAACCTCGCACACAATGATTGGACAGCACAGTGATGATGCTGGGAGATCCTATACGCAGCAACACAGAAACACTGAGAACTTTAAACAATGATGGAAAGTGTTATAAATGACTTGTTGGCCTCTGATCTGTCACAAACAGCTGAAACGTGTCTCTCATGAGTCACATGAAGGTTTTTGACAGAAAGGACAAAAAGTAGCTGCAGTCAGTTTGTGTCATTTTTATATTTATTCATCTGGGAGAAAAATCTGAGGGACATTAAAATGTGTTTTCAACAGAGACAAGAACATGAATATAACAGAACAGGTAAATGAACATGTTTCAAGTAAACAGCTGGACTGATCAGGTCCAAACACAGAGTGATAAACTTGTCAAACAGCTGTCATATCTTTATATAGAAGCTCTTTATAAATGCTGCTCACTGCAGTCTGTTTACTAATAATGTCAAAGTGTTAGAAACACAGAAACATCAGAATGGTCTTTGTTCACAGAAACCTGTCTGGGATCCTTTGTTGTTCTTTTGATGCAGAGTTACATTATAAATATAAAGAGTTATTTCAGAGTCTCATCAGTTTTCCTGCATGTCTTTATTTAACACATCAGCAGGGCTGAAGCTCTCATGTTAAACACACACTGATCTATGGACACGTTCATGTGTTTCTAACAGAACCAGGCTGTTATCAGCCTGCACTAACATTATGTCACACACACTGAATGTAACAGTGACAGTTTACATCATCACACAATCAGCTGTGATTGTTTCACTGTCATCAAACGAGTCAACAGGAAGTAGAATCAATAGAAACCAATCATTTACTGACAGCATGTCTGATGGAAATAAGTGCAGATTATGTATGAAGTCTAACTGCACACAGTAACTGTGTTACAATAAGGACTTAACAGCGCCCTCTGCTGGAGTGTTTCAGTACTGCGTTAACTAGAATACACCACCTCCTCCTCACACCACCTGCTACAGCTCTACTCTTCTATGACTACAGTCATCCACAGCACTGATGTGAGGTCACATGGTTCATATGTAAGGAGCACAGCTGACCTCAGGTCAGTTTAATGACTGTGAGCAGCAGCTGTGTTATTGTCACTGTGACAGGGAGACACTCTCAGACACAGCGCTCATGTCAGCTTGTTCTCATGCAGGAGGATCAGGAGCTCCATGTTTGTCTTTCTGTTTGAATCATGATGTGTTTGTGCCATCAGAGTCTGTCATGAGTACTCAGGGTTTCACAGCAGCTCTTCTGGATGCTGACGAGGACTCCAACCTCATGTTTCACCTCTCTGAGCTTCTGATGTCTGTGAACACTCGTGTTTCTTCTCTGGGCTCATCTGGACAAAAACACCTTTCTGTGTTTGGCTGCAGCCTCATTCTGACTGACAGGAAGTGTGTTATCCATGAGCTGCACTTCTGTGAGGAAGTTTCCTGCTGTGTTTCCTGTCTGTGGACAAACACGAGTGTTCCAGCTGAGGACTTGGTTCCTTCCACCTGTCCATACAGGACATCACGCTGTCTGCAGCTCTGTAAATGCAGCTCCAGGTCCTTCCACGTGCTGCTCTGTATTTGTGCAGTTTGTAGTGTGTCCTGGGAAACGTAGCACACATGGTGTTCTTCTGCTGTTTCCTCCTTTCACTGAGTGTGAAACACTGACGCTGTGCTGTTGTTCACAGAGGGGAGCTGATTCTAGCTGCAGCTGGACTCTGTCATCTAACTGAATGTGTTGGTGCTGATCACGGGGCTCTGAGGGGGGAGCAGCAGGAGGACTCTGGATGCTGACGTCAGTGTATCTGTGGAAGCTCCCACAGCGTGTCTGTCATTCAATATTGTGCTGTATATTGTATCTATGCAAAGATGAACAGACTGTGTGTTCACTGGTCTCTGTGCTGCAGCTCTGATGTCATCATCACTCCCTCCTCCACCCTCAGCAGTCCCAGCATGCTGCTGTGGTGCACCCCACCCTCACTCTACACCTGAGCCACAGACCACACCCTCCACCTCAATATACACCACAGTTTTCTCTGCTGTGGAAATGAGATCAGGAGGAAATCATGATTATTATTATTTAATAAACGCTCACATTAATGTGGGCTTATTTGTTTCATATTAGAAACATTAGTTGAGTGTTTTTAGTATAAAATGGTCAAAGTCCCTCTTTTTGCTCCTCCCCTCACCTGTGGATGGGCGGTGCTGTTACCGTGGTGACAGCTTGGATGTGTTTCAGTCCTGCCTGGTTATCACTGCAGGAATCTTTCACATTTATTACAGGTAATAACTCTGATTTTTCTGTGTATTATGAACCAAATGTATCCTGATACACACAGAGATGGATGAGCAGAGGTTTTTTTGCAGTTTATGTAGTTACTATGGACTTAATGCATACATATTATTAAAATTAGGGCTATAACAGTTGTATTGATGTATAGCAACTTGAAATGCTCCCACAAATGGCTCCACAGCATGTAAAAATATAACAAAAGCTCTGGCGGACTTGGTTCTGTGGTCAGTCTTAAAGGGTGAAGTTAAACTCTGTAATCTTCACTGTGTCACAGAGTTCAGTGAGTCCCGTTATTCACAGTATCAATCAGATCATCAGAGAACAGCTGATCAGCAATCAGTGGTGCCAACAGCGCCTCCTGTGGTGAGAGGATGCAATAATGCAATGTAGCATTTTTCCACTCAACACTTGCAGTCATGGAAACTGTCTGTTGGATCTGTGTGACGTTGCTTTCTTGGTTAGAGTTCCTCACAAATGTCCAGATGATTCTTCTAATGAGGCGTCGACCATGTTTGCAGCTCTTTGGAAGAAAACGTCGCCCTTTGCCATCCTTACTTTTCTTTGACTTCTTCAAATGCAGCTGAACTCCAGCTGGTATTTTCTTGGACTTTGCAGCTGTTTCTGGTCATCAGTTCATTCCTGCAAACCCCTGAAGCTGAACAACAATGATGCTGCATTGCTGGCTGATCCCAAAAGGTTGATTCTGTTCATCTGGACGTTTTCAGAAACGTTTGCTCACTGATCAGGTGACTTCTTCAGTCTCAGCTGACTGCAGCTTTACAAGCTTACAAACAGCACATTTGCACAATGACTGAAAGCAGCAGCACCTGATATATATGATACTAATATAATACATATACATATATAATCCATACTAATGATGAAGGAACTGAGCTCACAGTCCATTGTTCATTCAGTGAACTACTCAGTTTATTTTGGGCCTCAGAAATGCTCACTCTGTTTGTACATCACTGTCAGCAATAGACTCATTCTGCTGTGTGGACAGGAACACATGTGACATCACTTCCTGTTTGTTTGTGACTGAAGAGGAAGAAGTTTACAAGGAATCATTTAGAAGAGTTTCAAACATCAACTGATTGAATCCATGAATCTGAAAACGTGTTTGTGAGTGAAAGAGACAGACATGTACAGACTGAACTATCTGTTCAACAGTCAGAGTGTTTCTGTAACAGGAGACACTCTTTACACTCCACTCAGCACAGGGACACTGAGCCACCAGGAAACCAGCCATAAAACCCAAACCCAGGATAAAGAGTTTGAGTGAATGTGGTGTTGAAGGTGTGGAGGTGGATCAGAGTGTCAGAGGAGACTCTGTAGAAGGACAGAGTGCCAGCAGGACAGTCCACATACACTGCTGCTCTGTTAGAGACAGAGGAGGAGGAGGAGGAGGAGGAGATGGATGTTAGTCTGTAATTGTGACAGACATGACGAGGACCATCATCAGAGCAGCTCAGACTCCAGGACTGATCATTGATTCCAAACCAACAGTCACTGCCTCCTTTACTTCTGATGCTTCTGTAACTCACTGATATATCAACGTCTCCTCTCCACTCGACCTCCCAGTAACAGCGACCAGTCAGACCATTTCTACACAGCAGCTGATAAAAACCATCAAATCTGTCTGGATGATCAGGATATGACTGAACCTCCTCCACACGTGTCACCTTCCTGTTGTTGTCAGACAGTTGGAGCTTTGTGTGCACTGTGTTTGTGTCGATTGTGAGTTGACAGGAATCTGATGGAGAGAACAAACACAATCCAGCTGCAGTTATTGATCCATCATCTGTTCATTGATTGACACTTTGATGATGACTCCTGACATGATGAAGATGGTTGAATGTGTGCTGCTTTGTTTTCATGAATCCCATTAAAAACACACTTACACTTCCTCAGACCTGGTCTCAACCATCGGACTCCAGCAGGCTCCACCCTGAAAGGAGGAGGGGGGTCAGAGCAGCACAGTCAGCATGCACACATGGACATTACATGGCTCTCACACACACACTGTTACACACTGAGCTCAAAGCTCGGCTCCACTGTTTTATTCAAAGAAATCTACATTTATTTATCAGCACATTTAAAAACAGCTTGAGCCAAAGTGCTGCACAGAGTAGAGAGAAAATAGGAAACATACACAGTAATGACTATAAAGACTGGTCAGGATTGAAAGCTACAGAGTACAAATGTGTTTCCAACCGGCTTTTAAAAATGTCCAGTGTTGGTGACGACCTGATGTGAAGGGCGACTGTTCCAGAGTTTGGCTGCAGCCATCGATAAAGCTCACCTCTGTTTTTACGTCTAGTTCTGGTCAGAAGCTGCTTATCTGCAGACCTGAGGGCTCCACTTGGATTCTTTTGTTAAAGAGAGATAAGATGGAGCCAATCCATTCACAGATTTAAAGACAACCAGATCTGGAAGTGGATTCTACCACGTACTGGTAACCAGTGGAAAAAGCTGGTGATGGGTCGTCTAGCACAGACCCACCGCTGGAACCAGACAATTGATGAGGGAGAGAACTGTGACAGCGCCGTTCCTTCGCTTGACCTCAGTCGCTCTCGTCTGCTCCCTCGTAACACTGCTCTTTATTGAGCTTACATGAATATGCACAAGTTCATTATGACGTCTTACACAGGTATGAACAAAGAGTACCAGTCTGTGCATAGTGTGTGTGTGTGTGTGTGTGTGTGTGTGTGTGTGTGTGTGTGTGTGTGTCTGTGTGTGTCTGTGTGTGTGTGTGTGTATAGTGTGTGTGTATAGTGTGTGTGTGTGTGTGTGTGTGTGTGTGTGTGTGTGTGTGTGTGTGTGTGTGTGTGTTCCAGATGTGACCCTGTGACCCCAAAGCTGGTGCTAAGAGTCCAGCGGTCCCCCTAACAAAGGGCTCTTATACTTAACCAGACACAGAGTAGGTGTCCTCCTACACCAGGGGTCTCAAACTCGCGGCCCGCGGGCCAATTGCGGCCCGCAGGACGATAGTTTTTGGCCCCACCTTAATATGAAAATGTAATGTTAGTTTGATAATGTATGACACTTTACAGTGTTGTGGGCGGAGCTGAATTAACCCACCAATCAGGGTGGGATATGGATCTCAGGGGACACCAGCCGGGCTTGATGCAAGCAGGGAAACATTTCTCAATGAGTCAAAGTTCCAGCAGCGTTGCCCTGGAGTGTTTCTTTCTTTCCTGTGCCTGGCTGGCTTCCTCCTTTCTATTGGGCAAACGCCGACATTCGCCCCAGCGCGCTGCGTTCACAACACTTCAAAAAAGTTGTTTTTTTAAGTTGCTGCCCAGCGGGACATTATACGTATATAGATTTATACACACGTCAGTGGGATTTAAAGTTATTTTTCCACAGAGAGAGATCTCATATTAACTCTCACAGTGATGCGTAGGCGGCGGGATAAAAGAAAAGTCATGAACTCAATGCAGCCCAATTTAGTCTGCAGTCACATAGCGACACCTGTTCATCGGCAACAACAGTCCCCGGTAACCCGGACTAATTATAGGGCCGCACCGTAATTTGTGGCTCCATGTTTTTATTTGCATCACTGCGTTTGCATTGCAGCAAACATGAACATTACATATATTTCAATATAATGTAAAAGCAGTCAAAACAACTAACATCAGAAACAGCTGATGTTATTTGTTATATGTCACGGTGTCGTTTCCGCTTCTTTCTCCTGTAACAACAGCCCGGCGCCGTGAGCAGTCGCCTTTTTTGCGCTCGCTATCCCTGCACTTTCTACCATCTGCAAACGCCACGGTGTTCGTGTCGTCATGAAAGACATGAACATCGAGCGTAAAAACAAAGGAGACTGCTACCGGCTTTTTATCTGCCGATCGCCGTGCTACGGTTGCAAGAAAAAGAAGCAGAAATGACGTTCTCTACGCGTTGAGACGTTCCCCGTCCGTCGGCTAAACGCTTGATTGAAACTTCAATGCGACAGTGACACCAAGTAGAATTATAAATGTCACATAGCCCCAAACATGTCTTTTTCAAAGCCTGCGGTGAAGAGAAAGGTTGGTGATGAGCACCGACAATTTCAGGAAAAGTGGGAAATGCAATATTTCTTTGTTGAGCACAGGGGCACCCCGACCTGTCTTATTTGCACAGAGAAAGTTGCGCTGCACAAGGAATACAATTTGAAACGTCATTACACAACTAGACATGCTGAGCTGGATGCAAAATACCAGGGAGACGAGAGAGCGAACCGGGTTGCCAGTCTTAAAACAGATCTACTGAGGCAGCAAGATTTCTCCAAGAAAGCAACCAAAGAGAATAATGCAGCAGTCGAAGCCACGTGGTTAGTGAGATGATTGCTAAAGCAGGGAAGCCATTCACAGAAGGTGCATTTGTCTAAAAGTGCATATTGCAGGCTGCAAATATAGTCTGTCCGGGAAAGAAAGGTCAGTTTAGCAACATCAGCCTTTCTGCCAACACCGCAGCAGATCGCATTTCTGACCTGTCAAGTGACATTTATGACCAACTGTGTGAGAAAGCCAAATGTTTCAGTGTATACTCAGTCGCTCTTGATGAGACCACAGACATCACCGACACTGCCCAGCTCCCAATGTATGTCCGTGGTGTTGATGACAGCTTTGAAGTGATGGAGGAGCTGCTCACAGTAATTCCAATGCATGGCCAGACCACCGCTCAGCAGATATTTACAAGCTGTGTGATGCCATTGAGAATGTTGGTTTGCCATGGAAGAGGTTTGTTGGAATAACAACAGATGGAGCGCCATCAATGACAGGGAGGAAACATGGACTGGTGGCACAAAACAAACTGGAAGAGGAAGGCGTGGAGGAGGCCATTGCTCTGCACTGCATCATCCATCAGCAGGTCCTTTGCAGCAAATGCCTGAAGTTTGACAATGTGATGTCTATTGTTGTGAAATGCATCAACCAAATCAGATCCAGGGGCTTAAAGCACCGAAGGTTCTGTGCTTTTTTAGAGGAAATGGAGTCAGAATATGGGGATGTGCTCGACTTCACTGAGGTACGTTGGCTCAGCAGGGGAAATGTATTAAAGAGACTTTTTGAGTTGAGAGCAGAAGTGAAGCCTTCATGGAGAAGGATGGAGTTAGTGTTCCTGTGCTAACTGATCCCAAATGGCTCATGGACTCAGCTTTTCTTGTTGATATGACACATGAGCTTAATGTACTGAACAAGACGTTACAAGGCCAGGGGCAACTTGTCAGTGCTGCCTATGACAACGTGAGAGCATTCTCCACAAAACTGGCGCTCTGGAAAGCTCAGCTCTCTCAGACAAACCTTTGCCATTTCCCAGCATGCAAGGCACTCGTGGATGCAGGCACACCATTCAGTGCTGACGAGTATGTTGATGTCATTTTGAGGCTACAGGAGGAATTTGATCACAGATTTGCTGACTTCAAGACACACAGAGCCACCTTTCACATTTTTGCGGACCCCTTCTCCTTTGATGTGCAAGATGCCCCTTCTGTGCTTCAAATGGAGCTCATTGAGCTGCAGTGCAACTCTGAACTCAAAGCAAAGTTCAGGGAGGTGAGTGGAAAAGCAGACAAGCTTGGACAATTTTTGAGAGACTTGAGCCCTAGTTTCCCTCGGCTTTCCCGAATGTTCAAGTGGACCATGTGCCTTTTTGGTAGCACATACTTGTGCCAAAAGCTCTTCTCCACTTTGAACTTCAATAAGTCCAAGTACAGGTCCAGACTTACGGATGATCATCTTCAAGACATACTGAGGGTCGCAACTGCTTCCTCCCTCAGGCCAAATCTGGCTTGGCTATGCGAGAGGAAACGCTGCCAGGTCTCTAGCAGCAAGGAGTAGGCAAGAGAAGCCATGTTCAGAAGAACAGTTCATTTTCTACAGTGTTCCATTCATGTTCAGAAGAAGGTTATAGAACTGTTAATACAGACATTTCAATCTAAATACAGCAGATATAGAAGACTGAAAGAAAAACACAAGTTCACTGACTAAAAATATCTTATTATTTTATTTATGTATTACAGATTGATTTATTTTCTTATTAATTCTTAATTTGTTTATTTATTTTTCATATTTTGTGTTAAAAAATAAAAATAAAGAGATTTGAGAAGATTGGAATTTTTTAACCATGTCTTTCTTGTGGAAAACCTAATGCGGCCCAGCCTCACCCAGACTCTGCCTGCAGCGGCCCCCAGCTAAATTGAGTTTGAGACCCCTGTCCTACACCATAAATCAGTAAGAGAGGGTACGACCTCTCTCATGGCCCCAAGTGGTGTGTGCATGCCAGAGCACTCTGGAAGGCACACAGAGTCTTTACAGACTACTAAGGATCGAACCTCTATCATCATCCAATCGATTATAAAACTAAGCATGTATGAGTAAATATTTTTAAGCATATCCCATATGGAAAAGACTAAAAACTTATATGATGAAAGTCATACTCACGAAAGTGGCCACTTTCTCATTACTTTCATATATTGTTTTAGTAAGTATCGAAAACATACAAGTTTCATTATATAATTTTTCAAGGGATCTTATATCTGTTTTCACTCTTGTATGCTTTTCATACAAGTTTCACACAAGACAGATACAAACTTTATAAGATTTATATATCTTTTCCATATGGGAAATGACAATCAACAATATAAAGCTTACAGCTGGTTTTAATAACAACATTTATTTGTTTCTCAAATGAGAAAGAGCTATCGAGAAACACTCCTAAATCTTGAGTTCTTAACTTTTCCAGTGGGCCAAATTCAACATTATCTGCTAATGCTAAATAGGCTGCCGTTATTAACTAATGCTAATTGGATGTGAATTAGCATTATGCACTAATGCTAACACTTACTTTTTAACAATGTGAGTAGCTAATGCTAACACTATTTCCCTTAACTTTATAACAATGTGAACGGCTAATGCTAACACTCTTTTCCCTAGCAATACAACATCTGAGCTGCTAATGCTGAGTAGGTCGCCATTAGCACCTACGTCTAATTAAAGGCAAATACGCATTAGAACCTAATGCTCATATCGTTTTCCTTTGCTTTATAACAATGTGAGCAGCTACTGCTAAATAGCATTAGCTAATAACAGCAGTCTAATTTAATGTAAGTTAGCCTCATTTGCATTATAACGATGTGAGGAGTTAATGCTAAGTATGCTGCCATTAGCAGCTAATTCTAATTAGGGGTGAATAATTATTACCAGCTAATGCTAATATCGTTTTCTCTTCCCTTTTAACAATGTGAGCAGCTAGTGCTGGGTAGGCTGGTGCTAGCAGCTAATACTAAAGCTAAAGCTAATTTGATGTGAATTAGCATTACATTAGTGAGGAGTTAATGCTAAGTAGACTTCCATTACAGGTAATGCTAATTTTAGGTATTTAGGAATTAGCAGCTAATGCTAATACCATATTTTCTTGCATTATAACAATGTGACCAGCTAATGCTAAGTAGGTTGCCGTTATTAGCTAATACTAATTTGAGGTGAATTAGCATTATCCGCTTATGCTAACAATGTTTTTTCTTACTTTTTAACAATATGAGTAGCTAATCTGAACATTTTTTTTAATTTAATTTTAACTTTTCCCCTGCGATGTGAAGAGGTAATGCTAAATAGCACGCCATTAGTGGCTAATTCTAATTTTAGATGAAAAAGCATTAAAAGCTAATGCTAATACCATATTTTCTCGATTTATATCAATATCAGTAGCTAATGCTAGGTATGTAGCCATCATTAGCTAATGCTAATTTAGGTGAATTAGCATCATCCGCTTATGCTAACAATGTGTTTTTTTACTTTTTAACAATACGCCATTAGTGGCCAATTCTAATGTTAGATGAGAAAGCATTAACAGCTAATGCTCATACTGTTTGCTTTGTAAGAATGACAGCAGCTAATGATACGAAGTCTACCGTTGTTAACTAATGTTAATTTGATGTGAATTAGCATTATCCGATAATGGTAACTCTTTTCCCCTGCATTACAACGACGTCAGGAGTTAATGCTAAGTAGGCTGCCATTAGGGGCTAACTCTAATTAGGGGTGAACAATTATTAGCAGCTAATGCTAATACCGTTTTCTCTTTCCTTATAACAACTTGAGCAGCTAATGCTAATTTGATGTGAATTAGCATTATATTAGTGAGCAGTTATTGCTAAGTAGGCTACCATTAGCAGCTAAAGCTAATTTGAGGTGAATAAGCATTAGTAGCTAACGCTAATACCCTTTTCTCTTGTGTTATAATGATGTGAAACGTTAATATTGTTCTCAAACAACAGAATGAGAATGAAATATTGATTCTAACAGGGCCCATAAACAGTATTAGCTTAGCAGCATTAGCTTATCAGAGTTTCCATCATGGTCACATAAATCCTTAGCAGAGCAAAGTGGCCTACTTAGCAATAGCTGCTCAAGTTGTAGAAAGCAAGGGAAAACAGTAATAGCATTAGCTGCTAAATGTGCACTTGAGAACAAATTTATTGTTAATTCAGCTGTGAATGTAGAGTTTGTCATTATTTAAGCTTCCATTTCCAAATGTTAGCTGCTCCTGTCTGCCTCTTTGTCACAAACCCAGACTGAAATGATTCACAGCCTTGTTTCATCCTTCTGTCACTGTGGACATACAGCATGGGAAACATACACATGGCTGACACTTTATTAGGTACACTGGTATCTATCTCAGGTACACCTGTGACCTAAATGTTCCTGCAACCAGACTCCTTGGAGACCCCTACATAAATATCCATGAACTATCCAGCTAGACTAGTGTGTCTGTCCCTGAAAATATTCCTGCATGTGTGATTGTTCATGTCTCATCTGCAGGAAACAAACAGGAAGTGAGTGAAGGACACAGGAAATGTTTCCAGCTCTTCCTCCTCTATCAGACATTCTCTCCATACCTGAGAGTGTCCAGTCTCCAGCCTGGATCCTTCAGTCCAGCCGACAGCAGCTTCATTCCTGAGGGACCTGGATGATTGTAGCTCAGGTCCAGCTGTCTCAGATGGGAGGGGTTGGAGCTCAGAGCTGAGGCCAGAGAAGTACAGCCTTCCTCTGTGATCAGACAGCCTGACAGACTGCAGACACACAAAACAACAATCAATCTGTCAACAATCGTTTTCTCTTTGTCACAATAACATCTATCCATCCATACATCCATTCAATGTAACTTTATTTATAAGTGACAATACCCAACAGACAACAACAGTCATCTGAAGCTGTTTAACAGTGTAAGGTAACCGCCTCCACTGTGAGCAGCACTTGGTGATGGTGGGAAGAAGAACTCCCTTTGACACAAAGATCCTCCCAGTGAAAACAGGCTCCAGGAGGAGCATCTACCATGACTGGTTGCAGGGTGAGGGGAAAGAGAAGAACATGAACATCAAGAATGCAGCGAGTGGTAAAATAATAATAATAATAATGGATTGGATTTATATAGCGCTTTTCAAGGCACCCAAAGCGCTTTACAATGCCACTATTCAGTCACTCTCACATTCATACACTGGTGGAGGCAGCTACGGTTGTAGCCACAGCTGCCCTGGGGCAGACTGACAGAAGCGAGGCTGCCATATCGCGCCATCGGCCCCTCTGGCCAACACCAGTAGGCAAGTAGGGTAAAGCCCAAGGACACAACGACCAGGACAGAGAGCCCAGGGATCGAACCGGTGACCTTCCGGTTACAGATGCGATTCCCAACCCCCTGAGCCACGGTCGCCCTAAATAAAGATTTGACCTCAGTGTGCTCAGTGTTCCTGTCTATTCCTAACATATTCCTAACACGATAGCTGCACTTTAGAGCTCTAAAACTGGAACTGACACATAAAAATACTGAGAACACAGACTAGCAGCCACTGCATGGCCTCGAGTACGTATGTGGTGCGTTCAAAGAGCATCAGCATAGACATGGTGGGTTCAACAATATAGGACATAACAATTTCTATGGCGAAAATACTATCAATGAATGAGCCATAACATTTTAGCCATGTAAACATGTTATCAGTGGGCTTTCCAACAACTTGCATTGATCATTAAAGGATAAAATACGTGAGTCGAGGTCACTACGAGCCATGCGAGGGTCAAACATGGCAGAGAACCTTCCAGCAGCATCTTGGTTTATAATCCGCCTTTGGATCATCAGTTTAGGAGATGAAGGATCCAAGTAAAATAACAAGTTAAAAAATATGCAGCTATGGTCACTCACATGGACATCCTCCACACTTACATCATGTATATTTAAACCCAGGGAGAAAACAAGATCCAGTGTGTGACCCTTTGTATGTGTGGGGCCAGAAACATGCTGCCTAAAGTTAAAAGACTCAGTGACAGTGATGAGCTCAGCAGCAGTGTTACAGGATGCTTCATCAATATGACGGCTCAAATCTCCCAACCTTCTCCAATGAAATGATGGATGTCAGAAGGTCATTAAATTCAGTTAGAAAGACCCCATCAGGTAGAATAAAATACAATAACTGGTTTTTAGAGAACTGACCATCATCTGTGACTCAAATGCAGAAAAGGAGTCCGAGGTCATCAGACTGCATGTGAATCTGTCCTGGTAAACAACAGCGAGTCCTCCACCACGTCCTAAAAGACGCGGAGTTCAGATGACGGAGCAGCCAGCCGGGCAGATTTCATTCAAGTGGACATAATCAATGTTCCCTCTAAGCTGCGCACGGGCGCAATCCGCTGACACGCTCTCTGCACACAGAGTATCTGCATTGCGCACAAAAAGATATCTAACAGGCTGTGAGGCTCCTGAACTCTCTGCCCCCCTCTCACGGACAATAACCATATCCAACTTCTTAATAGCAATGAACTGGTCTGCATTGGTGCATCATATCTTTATTCTCTTCCCCCTCCTGCCCCCCCCCTCCTTCTTAAATAGATAACTATCATATCTGATATCATATCTCACAGTACAATAATATTGAATGGGTTGCATTGTTGTACTTTGTCATGTTTCTCAGGTCTTTGTCTGATTTTCTACGAACATTACTTGTCATGTTCTCATGTTGTTGCTAAGGATTGTCTTATTGCATTGGAGTCACACTGGGTTAAATATGTACACTTGGGTTTTAAGGGGTATTTATTATTTTCTTCTTTTTTTTTGGGTTGTATGGAAGCCCCAAACGCAATTTCATTGTTCTTGACAATGACAATAAATAAATAAATACTAAATACTAACCTGAATTGAAATTAAAATAAATACGTTAACAATTCTGCTTTGCAGTGTTAGTCAGTGACTGGCTGCTCCAGTATTTAGAACGATGCCGCCTTATCCCATAGTCCAGCCAATGATTCACATTCGTATATACGCAGCTAATCAACGTCGCTGACGGGCTATGACAGCGTCCTCATGTGCCGACACCGGTGTTTTGGTTGATGTAGAGTGAAGCCACGTTAATGACAACGTGATCCAGTGATCCAAGGGACCGCTCAGGGAGTTTGTGTGTTCGCTCAGACACATGAAACATTAGAGGGAACATTGGACATAATTCTTATTTTGCTGCCACGTCTCAGTCAGACACATGAAATCTAGAGACTCTTTAATAAAGAGATCGCTTAGAATAAATGATTTGTTTGTTATGGAGCGAACGTTAAGCGGGGCCAACCGAGTTGATGATGGTCGATCTGCAAAATCAACAGCTGACTGCAGCGGCACTTGAAATAAAGACAATGCAGACCTGTGGACCTGCTGGGCAGGGCAGCGACTCCAGAGCTGGGGGAAGCAATGATCGATGAGCAGACATAGCTGTTATCAATAAAAACAGTGAACGTTTGACGGACACACCGTGAGAAAAACTGCTTCTGAGCCACAGAGCCCAGGTCCCAGTCACCGGCGTAACATATTAACTAAATGTCAGGAGAGGAAGTGGACGCAGGCACCAGGATTCTCCCCACAGCCAAGAAGCTAGCCTCTGGTAGCTTCTCAGTTTCACCTGGACGTCGGCCCTCGTTCCCCTTTTCCATCTCTTGAGGGTGAAAGTCCTGCGGGTTGTGAAGAGTAGCACACCAGGGGAGGAAGAGTTTTTCTGTTCAGCTGTTGCAGTAGCTCTCCACTGAATCTTTGATGTTAAACCCTTTAAGACCTACCATAGAACCAAGTCTGCCAGAGCTTATCTTTAGATTTTTACATGCTGTAGTGCAGACCTTCCCAAACTGTGGTGCCCGCCCCCTAGGGGGGGCGCAGAGCCATGGCAGGGGGGGCGCGGTATGAAAAGGGGGGGGAACAAAACGCTTGAACACTGCTAGCACGGCGCCCACAGAAACGCAAAGCAGGAGATGAAGCATCGCTGAATATGTTTCCAAACCAACTTCATTCTAAGCCAAAGACTAGAAAATATGGTGAAGCAAATCTGCCCTTTGGTTTCACCTGCACAGGTGCTGAGGTAGGTCCCTGCGTCGGGAGCAGTGCTGGGCTCTTCCAATCATGGACAAACAGGATCCCACATTCTTAATTTTTAGTTCACAAACACTTGTTGTAGTGACTAACTACTCCTGACATTTTGGAGATGTTTGCTCTTTATAGAGTAAAGTTACAGCGGGATACAAATAACATCAGGCTGATCCTGCCACGATTTGTTCCCTCGATTCAAATCACAGACAAACAGGATCCCACAGCTGTTTATGTTTTTGAACCCATTTTGCACAGAGAGGCATTTTTTGAAAATGACAGCAATGTTGATTAGTATTACAGAAGAAGAAAAAACAACTACCCGTGACGCCTTTGTAAATGGAGGGACAGTAACTGCGTGTGAAACCTGCAGATACTCAGATTAACAGTATTTTGTCTCTGTCTGCCATTCTGCAATTCATCTCACATAAACAATAACGTGACGTGAAAAAAGGCGCAACCTTTGACGTTGCCAGATGAACTCTGTATTCCTCGTCCGCAAAAAAGGAGTTTTAAAAAAATCTCAGTTTTTGGTGATTTGAAACACTGTTTGGATGAAACAGCTGCGTTTTCAAAAATACCAGTGTAGGTGCGGACGTAGCGTAAAAGATTTAGTAGTTTATTTTCTTACTACCTGTAATTTATTGCAGATTACTTGTATTTGCTTAATTGTTTACTAAATGTTAGAGGTGTGAAATAAACCGCAATGGAGCAAAATATGGGCGTGTGTGGTTGGAGGATGTGTTAGTGCGTGTGTGTGCTGTTCACGCGCCGGGGGGGAGGCGAACGTTTTTCGTGTAAAACAAAGGGGGGCCCAGCATAAAAAGTTTGGGAACCACTGCTGTAGTGCCATTTTGGGGAGCAGTTCAAGTTGCTATACATCAATACAACTGTTATAGCCCAAATTTTAATAATATGTATGCATTCAGTCCATAGTAACTACATATACATATATACATATACAGCAAAAAGTGCAATAAACTAGAACAAATTGAAAATTGTTTTGTTTTGTATTTTTACATATATTTGTAGTTAGAGAAATTTAAGAGGTTTATCCCTCAAAACGGAAGAACTAAAAAAGTTGCACAAAATAGTTTCCAACCACAGGAAATGTAATTTGAGTGTATCCATAGCTGTATTTTTGAGATACACCAAATTGTATATACTGCATGAAAAACTAAAATAAATACTACCATGTGAATTTGCAAGAAAAACTTCAGTGCATCAAAATAAACTATTTCCAACTGTGTAATTTGAGTTCTAAGCCTCCCAGAAACTATACTGAAAGGGTAAACTCAAACATGACTTTTAAAAACACCAGTGTAGGCTTCAAGGTAAAAAAAACAAACAAACAAACAACTAGAATTTTCGCAAAAACGACGTCACTTCAGGTTTCGGGCAGGTAATGGCGGACATACGATAGTTTGGGCTGACATCTATTCCAACGTAGGAAGTGCTATGAACATCTGATCGGATTGGCAAAGCGTGTTTCTGGAATATTACTTTTTTGTTGCTGCAAGTGCTTTTCATGCAACTTTTGCAAAGCTATGTGTGGAAGGAAACGGTGACCTAGGATAAGCTGGATACATAAGATGTAAGTACAACTCCGGTTTCACATGCAAAAATAAAAATTATTGTACTAGCTTGTGTGGTTGCCGATCTACAGGCATTTAAAAATAGTTACGCAAAACTGAGCGTTCCCACTCTGACCGGCCTTAAAGGGTTAACAGTATCTCCCAATCATAATTTAAAGCAGCAGAAATTAAGTCAGAACTCAAAAGAGCAAAAATGACATTACAAAAAATGATTGACGACAGTGAAAAACTACATTGTTGCCTCCAGCAAGCTGCAGCGGCGGCAAAGCCAAACACAGGCGCCATCTTGTTTGACAGAAGAACGTAGCACACAGCAGCTACAAGCATAGAGTGCACCACTATTGTTCAAATGGAAGAAATAGAAAACACTCAATAAATCCTTCCACAGCTGAAACTAATGTAGACAATGTCAGGGGAGGAAGTCAAGCTGAACTTATGACACCAAGCACGATAACTACCAAAATAATGCAGGAAAAGTAAACTAAGAAACCCTAAAGCAACTAAACAGAGCAGCTAGCAATAAACAAGAAGTGTAAACTATAAAAACATAGAAGCTAAATGCTAACATGGCTAACACTATCATCACTGTATGTAGCCCGACTCTTCTCACAGCAACATACAACTGTCATGGCTAGACATCTCACTGATTGGCTCATGTTAGCTTGTGAAAATATAACGTCCCAGCAGTACTAGCTGTTTTATATACTGTTTAAAATAAGCGAAATGTGCTTATAATGTGTAAATAAAGGCTGAAGCAGCTAGCACTGTTAGCATCAGCACCAAGCCCTGTTACATTTGTACACTGTTAGAGCAATGGCTCCAATCTACAGCCTTTAAAATAATGATTAAAATGCTGTGATTGCAGCCATTCCCCAACTCTCTGAAAATGGTTCTCATGGCTATTGATCAGTGGGCTTTGATCAGTGGGCTTTGATCAGTGGGCTTTGATCAGTGGGCTTTGATCAATGGTCATGAGAATTTGCATAATTATGATTAAGGAACTGACCTCCCAGCCCATTGTTCCTTCAGTGGGCTGGTTTCAGTCATTATGCAAATGTACTGTTTATAAGATTGAAACCTGCAGTCAGCCGAGATTGAAGAAGTCACCTGGATGATGATGAAACATTTCTCCCACAAAACGCTACGTCCAGATGAACAGAATCAACTTTTGGAGATTTACTTACCTGGATGATTATTGGTTATTGGTAACTTTATTGTCCCTAATGGGAAATTGATTTGCAGTATGTCCGTACAAACAAACAAACAGGCAACCAACACATCACATACACACTCCAAAATAATATAATATAATATAAGCCTGAGAAAACAACCTAGATTTTTCATCAAAAAAGTACAATGTGCAATGGCAACAACACATATGGTTCAGTGTTATTAACTATGATAATAGCAGTAGGTACAAAAGACAATCTATGTCTCTTTGTCTTCACTGCAGGCACTTTATAACGACGACCTGATGGAAGCAGTTGAAAATCATTAAAGAGAGGATGATCTGAACACAACATGACAGAGGTCGCCTTCCTCAGCACCTGCCTGTTATAAAAGTCCACAAGCTGGACCTGAGACCTCCCTGAAATCTTACCAGCCACTTTAACCAGGTTGTTAAGTCTGGTCTTATTATTCAGAGACATATTACCGTACCAAGCAATGATACAGAAAGTTAAAACAGATTCAATAAAACTTTTATAAAAAACGAGTCATCATTGCAGATGAAACATTGAAACCTCTCAACCTCCTTAAAAAGTCTTTGTTGAACCTTTTTCACTGTAGCAGCAAGATGTGACTCAAAGCACAGAGCTTTATCAAGAACAACCCCCAAATACTTATAACTGTCCACCAGTTCAATGGCTGCACATTTACCACTGTTAGCGCAGGATGAGGGGATGTCTCCCTGAAGTCAATAACCATGTCCTTGGTTTTCAAGGTGCTGATCATTAAGAAGGACTGATCACACCACGAAACAAACTCATCCACAACAGGCCCATGGGAATCCTCTTCACCATGAAGGAGGCTTACAATGACTGTGTCATCTGCGTATTTAATGAAATGCCTGTTGGCCTGTGTACTGCGACAGTCATTAGTGTACAAAATATACAGTAGAGGAGAGAGACAACAACCTTGTGGTGAGCCAGTGGAAGAGTTCAGCTGTTTGGAAAAACAGCCGTTCACTCTCACACACTGAGATCTGTCAGTTAAAAAGTCTAAAACCCAACCAACGAGATTAAGATCAAGTGTAAACTGGTTAAGAAGTTTATCAGCTAAAAGATGTGGCTGGATAGTATTAAAAGCTGAAGAAAAATCAATAAATAAGAGCTGAGCATGAGCTTTGGCGCCATCAAGATGGCGAGAAAGGAAGTTCAACAGAGTGACCACTGCATCATCAACACGTCTACGAGGCCTGTATGCAAATTGTAGAGGGTCTATAAGCTTCTCTACTTGCTAACTGAGAGTCTGAACTAAAACCAGGAAGACTTATCTTATTACAGTCACTGTAACAGTGACCAGTCATGTGTTTCATGCCTGCCCAGGCCACCCTTAAGTTATTGCTACCCATCTCCGCCTCTACCTTATCCTTGTATTTTACTTTGGCTTTTTTAATTTCTGATCTGATCTCCTTCCTAATTTCTCTAACTTTCAAGATATTCCCTTCAATAAAAGCTTTTTTCCTTTCATGAATCAGCCTCATAAGACCTTTTGAAGACCATGGTTTGTTATTAGGAAAAAAGTGGAGATGGTGTCAGTCGCATTCTTAGGATTCGCTTTAGGGTGGATGTAAACAATGGTGACGTTGATCTGTGGGAATTCCCTCGGCAGATAAAACGGCCTCAAAGACACAGAGAGGAGCTCAATGTCAGGCAGACACACTTGTCTACGAACGGTCACATTTTTACACCATTTCTGATTTATATACAAACACACTCCTCCTTGAGATTTCTGGGTAGCTCCGGGGTCTCGATCCAAACGTATGGGAAACCCGAAGCCATTTAGTTCCAGAGAACAATCAGGGTCAGAGTCCTTGAGCCAAGTCTCTGTGAATGCCATTAGACATGTATCCCTGTAGCCACGCAAGTGTGCGACATTCAAATGCAGTTCATCCAATTTACTCCTCAGAGACTGCACATTAGCCAGGATTATTGATGGTAAAGGAATGACTCCAAACAACCGTCAGGATTGCCAATAAAATCATGCGAAATAAAAAACCCATCTTCGTTAAAAGAAGTTCCACAAAGCACAAGCCGATGCTATAGAATTTCCTCAGGCAAAAAAATATATATATAAAGGAATAAAAGAATGAAATAAAATAAGTTAAAACACTGACACTGACAGAGAGAGACAACCTGCTGGTCGCCACAAGAGCAGCGCCCCTCTTTCTAGTCTAGTCTAGACTGAGAATGCATCAAGACCACTCACTCACCCTTCCCTCCTGCCTCTCAGCTGCTGAAACTCACAGTTTGTTACCACGGAAGAGTCACTCCTTCATCTGAGATGAAGCCTGATAGTCTGACTGATGCAATATAACATTCAGTCTACACTTTGTTTTTGTGCAAAGATGATAAAGAGGAAATACTAATAACATAAACAAAAATAAATGTCCAATTTAGAAATCTTATTCTTTTTTGCTCTATAAAATAGTTGTTTTTATTTTTCAGTCACTCATCGTAGCAGTAGGATTTACATGAAAATAAAAACAAATTAAGTTTGAGAGAAAAAGTACATTTTTGGCACTCTCTGGTAGGGCTGAACGATTATGGAAAATAATCTAATTGCGATTTTTTGCCCCAATATTGCGATTGCGATGCGATATGCGATTATTTTTTAAGGTCTTTGTCTTCTGTATTATTAAACAAAGACAAGCAATACATCATATAGTATGGCCAATACTATATTACATTAATTTTAAACTGTTCTTTCCTGGAAGACAGACCTCTGTTATGATGACATGAGGTGATGCATGAATTGATGACTGACATTTTTATTTAACTTCTTCAATCACAACAGTATATTTGAACATACACAATAGTTTATTTTTAGCTTACAAACATCTGAGCATAAAGTGCTGACAAGGAACCCTGGTGTAAACATTAAAATGAAAGTCAGTACAATGTGCAGATTGCAGAAATATACATAAAAAAAATCAGTGGCTTTACCACACTCAGTTTTTCGACATCTGTGAACTACTAGACAGTCATTCAATTAAAAAATAATATTAAATAAATAAAACTAATAAATAAAAAATACACACATCTTACTGATCTCTGCAGTCAGTAACATTACACATAAAGTGCAAACATAATAGCAATTGTATAAACACACACACAAACACGCCTTTAAAATTTAAAGGCGTGAAATTGGACGGTCTAGTTCTGATTAGCGTCACCGCTGTCTCGGTGGAGTTTAATAAACTCGGCCGTCTGCTTCTTGCTATCTAAAATATAACCAGACACTGGCGTAAATTCTCGACTGTCTCATACTTCTGTTTAATAAGTTTTCTGTTTGACGTTTAGTCAGCTGTGTGAAAACCAAGGAGGAACCCACCCGGGGGATTAATAAAGTTTTATTTTATCTAATCTAATAACTTTAATCTCAGCCAAACCGATTTACTCACGAACAAACAAAACACTGAAAAAAGCCCAAGAATAACATTTTTAGGTTGTCTAAGTGACTTATATATTACGTTTAACCCGAGCAGCGAAACTCCGCGGTGATCTGAAAATGATGTGCCGGGAGTTGTGCCGTTCTCGGCCGCATCAGTAACCCTCGAGCTCCTGGCTAGCTGTCGAGCTGGTGGGTAGCAGACGCCTCTGAAAACGTCGAAGCACTTTTGCAAATATGGGATATCTTGATAAACCGAGCAGATATTTGATGTTTACACAACTACTTTCTCGCCTGAAAATATGTTAAAAGTTTATTTTGTGACCCAGAAAGATTAGTATGAGTAATTTTAAAACTTAGTAGCGGCCGCCATTGCTGGAAACTGGAGTTTGGCTGGGCCGCGCTATGAATTCTGGGATATGGTAGTAATTTGGACAGCCTTCGGCGCGTCGCTGTGACGTAATCGGTCTACAAATGCGGCCTCAGGAGGATGCAGCCCATGAATTTGGACATGTCCAGAGTATAATCGCAGCCTTTGCGGTTAGAAAATTGCACTTGATCATGTCGCGATATTATCGCAAATGCGATATATCGTTCAGCCCTACTCTCTGGGCAACTGACTCAGAGACTCAAATGACTTAAAAAACCCGATTCATTTTGGTGAGTGACTCATTTAAACTCGATTCGGTAAAAAGAATCAAATTTACCATCACTAATACAAATCCCTTTGGAGAAAACAGCTTTAAAATATGTATTGTTAAATTCCAGATGTTTCTTTGCAAGGAAAACTCAGACACTGAAACAATACCACCAGTAACCTCCTACATATGGAAATGTGGTGTCATTAAAGACATAATAATTTCATTAATACCCAATATCCAGCAAAAATATGTAATTTGAACATTTTGTTCCTAACGAAATCAAATGTATATATTGTAGAAGATTAGCCAAATTTATGTAAAATGGCCAGTACATGAATTAAAAAAATAAATAAATAAACAAAATCGTATGACTGTGACAAATTTTACACAGTAATTCAGTCTAATAATCCACTCAAATATAAATATAAGTTTAGCTAAAAGCTCTATAGATAAGTCAATCAATAATATAATTCACATTTTAAATGATCATATGTGTTAACGTTTGAATCCTGACCTGAGAGTTTCCACTGCACACTGTGAACTCTTTAGTCCAGCAGACAGAAGCTTCACTCCTGAATCCTGCAGGTCAGAGTTACTCAGGTCCAGCTCTCTCAGACTGGAGGACTGGGAGCTGAGGACTGAGCACAGAGCTTCACAGCTTCTCTCTGACAGGTTACAGCCACCCAGTCTGAAAAACAAAAGATAATCTATAATACTTGTGTAAAGTTTGTTATTATATTACATGCCATCTTTTTATTTTTGATGAAACCTTAACATACTAAGATACAACATCATATGGATGAACTTGAATAAAATGTTTTTTTTTAATTATATCTTTATTTGGATTGGACAAGAAAAAACCATCTGCATAGCAGTATATGAATAACATGGGAACAAAGTCCTTCCAGGTTTTAGATTAAGTCCAGGAGAGCAAATGATAAACAAAGTGATCAGCGGGTGCATATTAACCTCCACTAGCTATTACTAGGACAGTTGCTCGCATGCTCTCCCAAAGGAGATATATAGAACACATTACATGGAACTATAAACACAAACTGGGAGGGGTGCCCATGCTGCAATCATTGTGAAGAAATAAGTAAATAAACAAGCAATAGTAATAGAAGTAAATGTAAAAAACAAACAAACAAAAAACAACCAAGTAATAGTGAGATCAAGTGAAGTCAGCCCTCGTGGGGGTGATGAATTGGATCCAATTGTTCCAAATTTGGTAGAATTTGGCTTTTTGATTTCTTAACAGATATGTAAGTTTTTCCATCCTAAATATCTCTAAAATGATCCCAAACCAGTCGTCTAGGGTAGGCTGGGCTGGGCTTAACCATCTTCTAGTAATTGTTTTTTTACTTGCCACCAAGAGTAATTGCACCAACTTAATCTCACTCCTACATTCCAGAAAGGGGACCAAACCCATGTATAAAACCTTAAAATCTAAAGGTATTTGAACGTTAAAGACTGCACTTAAGGAGACCTGAACGTTTTTTAACTTGGGACAGTCCCAAAAGACATGAAAATGGTTAGCAACAGTCGAGCCGCATTGTCTCCAGCATTGCATATAAGCCCCTTTGTACCTCTCCTGATATGGAGTCTTGAAGTACCTAATAATATTCTTCCAGCCATGTTCCTTCCAGCTCATAGAACTGGACGTGGACCACTGGCAGTACAAAACATTTTCCCACTCCCCCACAGAAATAGCAATCCCTGATTCCCTTTCCCATTTATCCTCAGTGTATAAAGTATTATCCTTGCTGGCACTAGAGAGGGCTTTGTATAGTTTAGAAATAGATTTAGTAGGGGTCATGGTTGTGGCATTTTTCAGGATGAGGAAAAAATGCGACTCAGCATCATTGAAGTCGGACAGTTTGCATTCATGATCAATATATGATCTCAGCTGTAAGTTTCTATGAAAGTTGTATTTTGTCAGGTTGTGATCGTCCCGTAAGGCCTCAAATCTGAGCACAATATTTCTATGAGTAAGAGAGAGGAATGTCGTAAGGCCATAGGATATCCATGCTTCAAAGTTAGAGTCGTGTCTGTTTGGAATAAAATCCGAGTCGAAAGCAACCCACCTGAAGATTTTTAGCATTTTGTGTATCCCACAGATGTTGATTACCTTCTGCCAAACTTGGAGGGTGTGGGTTAACCAGGGGTTCCCCAGCTTTTCCAGCCGGCACATTAGACCCTTATCTGCCATTACAGCTTGTAGGGGGAATCGGTCCAACAGGCTGGACTCCAGTTCCTTCCACCTAGCCGTGTATGTTTTGTTACACCAATATAAGAGGGGGGTTATTTGAGCGACATAATAGTAATTCCTGAGGCAGGGGAGACCCAGTCCTCCCTTTTCCTTGGGGAGCTGGAGGGTAGCATATTTAATCCTTGGCTTTCGGCCCTGCCAGATAAATCTGGAGATCCATTTGTCCCACTCAATAAATTGGTAATCGCTCACTTCTATTGGCAAGTTTCTAAAAAGATAAAGCAGTCTGGGGAGCGTGTCCATCTTGATTGCGGTTACCCGGGAGCTGAGACGCATAAAGGGGACCAGATTCCATCTGTGCAAATCAGCTTTTATACTTGCAGATATTGGCTCGTAGTTTGCCTGAAAGAGCAGCGAGAGGTCCGCAGTCAAATATATTCCCAGGTACTTAATTTTCTCATTATCCCGATTTACTGTAAATTTGAGTAGAGATGTGTAATATTCTCCTAATGTTGTCAGTTGTTTGTCTATAGTGAATGAAACCAGTCTGATCTAAATCGATGAGGTCAGGTAAAAACTTCTCCAGTCTACGAGCAAGAATAGAAGTAAATAGTTTGTAATCCAAGTTAAGGACACTGATTGGTCGATAGTTTCCACATTCTCGTTTATCTTTCCCCTCTTTTGGGATAATTGAAATAGTTGCCTCCCTCCAGGAGGGTGGGATTTCTCCCTCCTGTAGGATGTAGTTAAATGACTTCAGCAATGTGGGGACTAGATCTGCCCTCAGGGTGCGATACCACTGAGAACTGAACCCGTCCGGCCCAACTGCCTTACCTGGTTTTAATCTGGAAAAAGCATTAATTTCTTCCACTAAAATGGGATGTGTTAGAAGCTCATTTTTGAGAGACGGGAGTGAAGGTAATTCTAGAGAGCTAAGAAAGGCATCAGTACAATTCTCCTCCGTAGCATTGGGCTGTGAGTACAGCTCCCTAAAGAAGGTCTCAAAACATTTCTGAATGTCTTCTAATTTTGATTCCAGAATATTAGTCTTGGGGTCCTTGATTTGGTATATCGTACTTTCCTCTAGTTGTTTGCGTTATTTATGTGCCAGATATTTTGCAGATTTCCCTCCTGTCTCATAGTATTTTTGCCTCAAAAAAATTAAGTTATTTTGGGCCTCCTGGGTGTAAATATCATTAATTTCATCCTGTATTTTCCTGATATCCTGCTTCAGAGTAGGATTTGCGGTGTTTATGTCTTCCTATTCTTTCAACTTTAAATTTGCCTGTAGTTCTGCTAATTTTTGCCCTTTGATTCTCTTTAAGTGGGAGGCGATAGAAATTAATTTACCTCTCATTACCGCTTTGAGCGTATCCCAAAGAATAGCTGGAGATACCTCTCCTGTGTCATTAACATCTAGAAATTCTTTAATGTCTACCTTTAATTTGGAAACTATGGCAGGATCATTAAGGTGCGATAACAATTTCCACAGTGTGGTACATTTTTTCCTAGCCACCTGCAAAGATAGAGAGATAGGACTGTGGTCAGATAGATCTCTTGTTAATATGTCACAGTCTTTGACCCTAAACCTATCAACTTTAAACATAAAAAAGTAGTCCAGCCTTGCATACACTTTAAAGGAACCAGAGTAATGAGTGAAATTTCTGGTAGATGCGTAGCGGTCCCTCCATACATCTATTATCCCCATCTCTACCATATAGGAATTGACTTTTCTAGTAAGTGCTGTTACCTTGTTGGTTGGGGAGGAGGAGTCTAGTTTAGGGTCAAGTCTAAAGTTAAAACCCCCCCACAGACAACTATCCCCTGAGAATCCACCAATAAATCAAACCTATTCCTATAGAATAGCCAATCGCTCCCGGGGGGAGCATAAACATTTAAAATTGTGATTTCAGACCCCTCTATCCATTCTGTTATTCTAACCAATCTGCCTTCCTCGTCACAGAGTTCTTAGATATGTTCATAGTTAAGTGTACCAGAGATAAGTGTAGCCACACCCCTCTTGTGTTTGGACTTAACAGAAGAGGAGAATACATATTTAAAACCCTTTCTTTTCAATCTCAAGTGATCTACTTGGTTCATGTGTGTCTCCTGAAGTAATGCAATCTGGGCCTTCTCCTTCCTTAGTTTGGACAGTATCTTATTCATCTTAATCACGTTCAGAACCCCGTTAACATTAAAAGAGATTACTTTCACTGACTCACTTCCCATAAAGATATATTAAGTTACCACAGCGCATAAACTCAATAGCAGCAGGCAACCCCCTCTTAAAACAGTAACAAGTGAAAAAAGTTAGGAATGAACTGAAAACATTTGAACATAACTGGAGCTTGAAAGCTCCTAAGCTGGCTTCTGACAGTGGAGCACTTCCACTGACACCCTCACAACTTGAAGGGAAACCCCTTATTACTCCCTGAGTTAGGGGGCTTTCCACTGCGACGTCACTCACAGCACGAGAAGCCCCACCCATTTTAGCTCGACAGTAACCATATTTCACCATGTTGTCCATAGCTAATACATAACATTAAATTCGTTCTCTTCACGTCTGTATACTTGCAGCTTCTCTCTATATCCCGCAGCTCCTCGGATCTGACGCGGACGCCGACCACCAACTCCCCGCCACAGCGGGCATCTTTGTAGTTTTTCTCTGGGGGTTGCCGGTGGTGTAATCACCTTTACCGGCAGGCCCCGACTCGCCAGGTCAGCCGTTGCCTCCTCCACCGTGTTGTAGGTTTTCACTCCTTCTTCGAAAAAAACCTTAAGGCGCGCTGAGTAGAGGGTCCTAAACCGTACATTCTTCTCTTTTAGGACCTTTCGTGCCTCTGCATACTCCTTCCTCATAGCCATGATCTCAGGGGGGTAATCGTGGTCGAGGTTGATCTTGCTGGAATTCAGCATAAAACCTTTCTTTTGCCAAGCGAGCCTCAGCACTTCTTCTTTAACCGTGAAGCACAGGAATTTTACCAGGATCGATCTGGGTTGGGAGCCGTCCGGAGGGAGTAATGATAACACTCTGTGTGCTCTCTGAATTTGTAACGGTGTTGATGGTGGGATGGCGAGATTCTCCCGGAGTAGCTTCTCCACAAAGTGGGCCATAGATGGAGCTCCCGATTCTTCTCCCTCCGGCACCCTGTACAGTCTGAGCGACTCCCTCCTCGAGTAAGCCTCCAGTGATGTTAGTTTTGTTTGAAACTTTTCCTGCATGCTTTCTTCCATTTGCGCAACATCTCTAAAGTTAGAAATATCCTGTCTCAGAGTGACGCTGAAAAACTAGTTCATGCATTTATTACTTCCAGGCTGGACTATTGTAATTCGTTATTATCAGGATGTCCAAAAAACTCCCTGAAAAGCCTTCAGTTAATCCAAAATGCTGCAGCAAGAGTCCTGACAGGGACTAGAAAGAGAGAGCAGATTTCTCCTGTATTGGCTTCCCTTCATTGGCTTCCTGTTAAATCCAGAATTGAATTCAAAATCCTGCTCCTCACATACAAGATCTTAAATAATCAGGCCCAATCTTATCTTAATGACCTTGTAGTACCATATCACCCTATTAGAGCACTTCGCTCTCACACTGCAGGCCTACTTGTTGTTCCTAGAGTATTTGAAAGTAGAATGGGAGGCAGAGCCTTCAGTTTTCAGGCCCCTCTTCTGTGGAACCAGCTTCCAGTTTGGATTCAGGAGACAGACACTATCTCTACTTTTAAGATTAATCTCATATTTCCATTAAAAGTGTTGAATTTGACTGTTTGATGTTCTTTATGATCTCTGGCACCAGTTCATCTGTAGGCTGAGCTCAATCCATCCATTTAGTGAAATTATGTTTAAAGGTCTCCTTGTTTTCTGAGCGTGCACAGATCCTGAAGCAGAAAGCCTGGGTTAATAGAGAAATGATCATCACTGTGATGATGCTCATCATCTCTGACTGGGATTTGAGGTTTTGTCAAAGCAGCAAAGAAAGCCTGGCTATGTTGGACTGGGTGTGGAAGCAGCTCCCAGTTTGAGTTCAGGAGACAGACGCCCTCTCTACTTTGAAGATCAGCTTCAAACTTTCCTTTTTGCTAAAGCATATAGTTAGGGCTGGGCCAGGTGACCCTGAATCCTCCCTTAGTTATGCTGCAATAGACGTAGGCTGCCGGGGATTCCCATGATGCATTGAGTTTTTCCTTTCCAGTCACCTTTCTCACTCACTATGTGTTAACAGACCTCTCTGCATTGAATCATATGTGTTATTATCCTCTGTCTCTCTTCCACAGCATGTCTTTATCCTGTCTTCCTTCTCTCACTCCAACCAATCACAGCAAATGGCCCCGCCCCTCCCTGAGCCTGGTTCTGCCAGAGGTTTCTTTCTGTTAAAAGGGAGTTTTTCCTTCCCACTGTCGCCAAAGTGCTTGTTCATAGGGGGTCATGTGATTGTTGGGTTTTTCCTCTGTATTTATGAAGTGCCTTGAGGTGACTTTTGTTGTGATTTGGCGCTATATAAATAACATTGAATTGCATTGTTAGTATCTCAGACAAAATCTCGTCTGTGTTCTGGAGCTTATCTTTGTGTTCTGCAACCCTGGTTTCCACATCATTAAGCCGCGCATTGGCTTTATCCAACTCACCCCTTATTTCCACCAGTTGCGCTTTCGTGTCTTTTCGAAATTCTTTCACCTCTTTCCCAACGCCTCTCAGTTCTTTCAGTATCAGCGTCAAACTTGCTGGGTCAACCTCATCTTCTGTCCCAGAATCCTCGCGGCTAGGAGTGGGAGAGTGGCCTCGGCTAGCCCTATAGGGGCTAACGTTAGCCCCTTCTGTTAGCTGCACATTGCCATCTTCCACGTTTTCAAACGTTAACTTCTTAGCTATTTTGTTCTTTCTGGACATCATTTAAACCCCTTTTTCCTCTTTATGTGCACTTAGATAGTGTATTAATTTACTTGGGGCAGTTTTAATAAGTTTCAGTCGAGAGCTCTCGTACTAGGTGTCCATCCCCACGAGCGCCGGAACCGGAAGCCTTGAATAAAATGTTTAATTGGTTCATTTAAAAAAAAACAAAATGTCAATTGATCTGACCTCAGAGTATTTAGTTTACAGTTTAAACTTTGTAGTCCAGCAGACAGAATCTTCACTCCTGAATCCTGCACATTTTTGATACTCAGGTCCAGCTCTGTCAGAGTAGAGGACTGAGAGCTGAGCATTGAGGACACAGCTTCACAGTTTTCCGCTAGAAGTTCACAGACGTTGAGTCTGAAAATGAAAACATGAACAAAGACTGATGTTAAAGTGTAATCAGGGTGCAATAACTAATCTTATATTTTAAGAATCCTTGTTGTTTTATGCTGAGCAGATGTGGTACGAAACAACAGTAAATTGATCAAGTTTACCTCTACTGTTTAAATTGCTGGATTTATTTTCTCAGTTAAAAACAAAACAAAACAAACAAACAAAAGAAAAAAGAATACAAATCGGTCAGACCTCAGAATATTCAGTTTGGCGTGTGGACTCTCCACTGCAGCAGACAGAAGCTTTACTGCTGAAGCCTTCAGGCTGTCGGTACTCAAGTCCAGCTCTCTCAGACTACAGGACTGGGAGCTGACCACTGACAACAAATCTGTACAGACTTTCTCTGACAGCTTACAGCTGCTCAGCCTGAAAAAAATAACAAGAACAACAAAACAATAATATTTATTATCAAATAAAATCTCTTTATATGTTGAATCTAAGTAATCAAATGTGTACAAATGAGTACACTACAATGCACAATTAAATAAAAAAATGTTCAAGAATTTAAGTGTAACAGAAGAAAAATATTTCAAATTAAACACAATTATTCCAATGTATGTAAATGGAAACCAGTGAAGACCAGGTTGATTTAGTGACAGTAGTTCAGTGTCTGCTGGCACAGGCCTGTGAGTACTGCAGTATTACACTTACTACAGTACTGCTGGTCACTTTATTAATTCTAATATGTGTGTAATACTGCAGTATTACACTTACTACAGTACTGCTGGTCACTTTATTAATTCTAATATGTGTGATTACTGTAAATGTAGTTATAAATAATGTATCACATCCTGGACTCTCGTTTCATTTTCTGTCTAAAAGCTGCTTTGGCTCATTCCCCTTTAAAGCCCCGCCCTCCCTAAAGGCCAACTTTATTTTGATTGGATGATTTCATAAAGCACGCTGAAGGGCAGTAGCCAGTTATCATGAGCTCCATCTCCTCAACCTTCTGGTTTAGAAATTATAAGAAACTGTAAACCTCATAAAAACTCGTCTTGATCCATGCTCAATCATCCAGGTTAGTAAATCCCAAAAGTTGATTCTGTTCATCTGGACGTAGCGCTTTCAGTGGGAGAAACATTTCGTCACTCATCCAGGTGACTTCGTCAGTCTCAGCTGACTTCTGGTTTCCAACCCTATAAAAAGTACATTTGCATAATGACTGAAACCAGCCCACTGAAGGAACAATAAGGCTGGGAGGTCAGTTCCTTGACCATTAGGTTTGAGTCATTATGCAGATGTACTTTTTATAAGATTGGGGAAAGCTGCAGTCAGCTGAGCCTGAAGAAGTCATCTTGATGAGTGACAAAATGTTTCTCCCGCTGAGAGCGCTACGCCCAGATGAACAGAATCAAACTTTGGGGGCTCATAAAATCATGATTAGAAATCTTCTCAGATGTATTTTTACATTTTAGATCCACAGCAACAAAGTTCACAGCAGGATGTCTCTGTTCAGTAATTATTATGCCCATTACCTGCAAACTGTGAGTTTTGTTTTTCTTCTCTCATTCTCTCTCTCTCGCTCGCTCTACCACCCTCGCTCTCTTTCCGCTGCACTCGCTCCTTGTATCAGGTGATTGGGTTAATTGGGAACCCACCTGCACATTGATTGCAGGGTGGCGCTAGCCTGTATAAAGCTAAGCCGATGTCTTGTTGGATTAATTCCTCCCGAGCTTCTGGTACGATACAGCAGTAAATGCTGGCGTACTGCGACGGACTGATCAGCAAGAGCAGATTATATGACAGCTACAGCAGTCTGTTTTATTCTGCCATTGCGGAGAGAGGTGTTGGTGTTATCCCCACCAATGAGAATATAGTGCCTCCGGTCCTGGGGGTTTCACTGCTGTACTCACCTCTCCATGGCAAATTGCCCAATCTAAATTGGAAGAGTGAACTGCCTTCTCAGCCGCTGTTGTGAGGACTCCTCCTCGGTGGAGCTTGTCTTGTCTTGTCTTATCTTGTTTTTATTAAGTAGGCTTACCTTTTTTTGGGTTCGCCTGGTGTTCTATTTTACCCTGGACTGTTGCTCGTACCCACACTTCTGTGATCGGGCTGAAGTGATTCTCTGCCCGAGTGTCGTGCTGGGACTCCAAATCGCCTGGGTGGCCGGTCTCAGCCGGTCTCAGCCGGTGGGGAGCCAGACCGGCCTACGCCTGAGAATAATTATTACCAGCACGAGTGGTAGTTTGACCCGTGGGGAATAAGCCTTTCCCGTGTGTGTGTGTGTGTGTGTGTGTGTGTGTGATTTCTTTTATTAAAGTTATTAAAGTGTGTTTTAGTCTTTTTATGATTTGTAGCGAGCCTGACGCTCAGTGTCCTTTTATTCTTTTAACATACTTTTCTGTGTTTTATTTCAGTGAAGGAGGACGAGCCAGTGGCCCTGGGACCTCAGGTGGTGGGTCGTTTTCACACTTTCTTTTGTACAGCACTGGGTGGTGTGGGGATGAACAAAAAGTATTTTACCAGCATAATATAATCTGCAGTATGATCATTGCTTTAACAATGTAACAGATAGCTTTAAGATGGCCTTAAGATGTTTATGATGATGTTAACTTTGTATTCCAGGTGCAGTTATAACTATTTTATACATATTGCATATCTGTGCTTATTTGAGTTGATGTTCAGGTTCATTAATGGTTTTGAGCTTCATCTAGTGAGAGTGTCTAGATGATCCATGCTGAGGGAAAACTAGAACATAGAAGGAATTGCAGTACATGCTTACACAACAGTTCATTTTAATATCTTTTATATGTTCATATTCTTGTATTAAGCTTTTAGTAGGGGTTCTTGATTAAAACATTTATTTAGTAGAGGACACATACATAGTCTCAGTTGTTACATATCAGAGTGGCTTCTGTCTCTCTGTCTGGTTAGAGGTTAGGAGCTAGTCGCGAGGTGAAACAGGGTGCAATTGTGGTTAGCACACAGACACACACACACTTAGTTAGAGAATCATTTATAGGTGAAAGTTTAATCATGTTTTGCTGGGGTTGCAAAAAGAGCAGTTTGTCGCAGAACTGCTGCTGAGGTGTCAGGATGACAAGCGAGCATCCGGCAGTGACAGGAAGCACCTGTTATGAAGATAGAAGACAATTGTTCTTTTAAACGGTGTCAAAAGTCATTGTGGTTTTGATTTGATCTATGTATAAAATGTATCTGTGACGTTGAAGGGGCGTCATTAAATTTAAGCCCTGACGGTATAAAATATCTGTTTATGCTTTGATTAAGTCGAAGATCAATTGTTGTTTCCAGTGATCTTCCCACGTGTGAATTAAAATCTTCGTTTGACTTCACCCGGCCGGACCAGTGTGGTTATTCTTCGAGCACCTCTTGTACCCTTCCTCAATTTTTGAACCTTAACAGTGGTCTGCAGTGATTCTTTTGGTGTGATTTTCTTTTGGTTCCACGGCTGCTGGTAAGTCCAAGTTCCACGATTGTTTATTTTTACTGTAGGACACTGTCAATAATGACGCTACATCTTGACTTTTAATATTTTATTTATAAAATATTATTTATAATATTTTATTCATTTCTATAAATAAAACTGTTTTAATATTGGAAGCAAACCTGCCTCAGTGTGCATCCTTGAATCTGTGCGGTCTTCTTTTATTCCTTTTATTTATTTTTCTTAAATATATTTCCTGGGGGTGTAATTCCCCTAGGCGGCGTTGTCAAGTTTATTTATTTTGTTCATAACCCCGCCGACCACTTGGTCACATAAACACTAGCTGTCTGAAACTGTTCTTGTTAAATGTGTGTATAAAGGAAATAAGCTGAAATACAGAGACTGGATGGATCTGTGCTTTGACTTTGACACCAAACATTTCTTCCTGTTAAAAGGGAGTTTTTCCTTCCCACTGTCGCGAAAGTGTTTGCTCATAGGGGGTCATATGATTGTTGGGGTTTTCTCTGTATCTATTACTGTACGATCTACTGTACAATATAAAGCGCATTGAGGCGACTGTTGTGATTTGGCACTATATAAATAAAATTGAATTGAATTACATCCCATTTCAGGTACCTGGAACCTGAACCTTCTCTGGAAACCTGGGACACTGGCGGGTTTCTCTTGCTTACCTATCTGCTCATCCTCTTTCTTTCTGCTCGCATGATGATTTCCTGGTTGAGTTTGTAAAGACTTTTGCTCAGGACCTTCTTGCTGTGCGGCAACAGTGCTAACCACCGTCCGCTGTATGTTTTTCAGTCATTAAATCAAACCATGAAAGATCAGCTTGCTTCTCGTGATGAACCTGTCTGTTTTCGATTCCACACCAGGGTCTGCCCACTGGAAAGTTCAGGGATAAGGGTGGAGGATACTCACACAAACATAAAAACCCAGATTGCAACTCCAAGTCTCTGTGCTAGTTAACCAGACCTTTCAGGCTCTTGTTCAATCAGAACCTCATGGAGTCTGAGTTAGCGAGACAGTTAAACATCCCTCTATGCCCCCTTAATCCGCCCATTCCCACTAAGTCATTAAATAACCGAGTGTCCCCTCACATAACTCAGCGCACAGAGCCTGTCACCCCTGGCCATCACAAGGAAACACTTACCTTTTTTGCTTTTCATGCACCTCACAAACCACTCATACTCGGCTTTCCTTGGCTAGAATTACATAACCCACAATTAGACTGGTCAGGTCAGAGGGTAATCAGTTAGAGTCTGTTCTGTCATTCAAATTGCCTTGTTTCCGCCCGTCCACCGGAACCTGTGGAACCATCAACCAACACTGAGACTGTTTTAGATCTCTCCTCTGTCCCCACCAAATGTCATGATCTTCAGGAAGTATTTAGCAAAAGTAAAGCGCTTTCACTGCCACCTCACAGACCACATGACTGTACCATAGAACTACTCTCTGGCTCCACCCGGCCTTCTAGCTGGCTGTATAACCTGCTTAGACCTGAGTGTGCGGCTATGGAAAAGTACATTAAGGAATCCCTCGGTGCAGGCATAATCCAACGATTGTCATCTCAAGTTGGAACTTCTTTTTTGTGGGGAAAAAGGATGGCTCTCTCTGGCCATGCATTTACTTCAGGGGCCTCAGTGATATTACCATCAAGAATAAGTACCTATTACCTCATTAGCTCTGCTTTCAGGCCATTTCACAGTGCCACTGGGTTTACAAAACCCCACATCCACAACGCTTACCACTTTTTCCAGATCAATCAGGGAGACAAGTGGAAGACCGTTTTAAACATGCCATTGGGGGACTACGAGTATTTGGTCATGCCGCCTGGGTTAACTAATGCTCCCGCAATGTTTCAAGATTAGTTAACGATGTCCTCCGGGACTTCCTTGACAGGTTTGTATTGGTGTATCTGGATGATATACTAATTTTTCCCAAAACCTGCGAGGAACATCAGTCTCATGTCCATGCTATTTTTCCAACGTTTGCTGGAGAATAAACCTTATGTCAAAGCAGAAAAGTGTGAATTCCATTCCTCATCAATAACTTTTTTCAGTTACATTTTGGCACGGGGGCAGGTGAAGACGGATCTGGCAAAAGTGAAAGCTTTCACAGAGTGGCATACCCCTTGTACCCATTGTAGATTCAAGAAGCATCTCCAATGGGTTTTGGGAATAGCAATTTTTTATAGAGGGTTCATTTTCAACTATAGTCAGGTAGCTGCACCACTCAAGTCTCAGCATGCATCTGGTCCCCCAAAACTGGAACTGCATTCACCAAACTGAAGTATCTGTTCACCACAGCGCCTTTTTGGTTCACCCTGATCACAGTTATCATTGCAAAGGTGGACACATCAGAAATTGGAGAAGGGAGAGGTAAATGATGCCAAGTGAAAGAGAATGCTTTGGGGGGGGGGGGGGGGGGGGGGGGGGTCATGCTGCTGTCATGGTCTGTGTGAGCGGCGGTGGTTTCCCACTAGACTCTGGTTTCTGCCTTTGGGTGAAGCCTGGTCAGCCTGTCCATTGTCCACACCTGACAGTAATCTACTAGGCTGAATATAACATCAGCACTCCCAATAACTCTGCTAACCTCCTAATCCTCGGATCATCTACTCACCCTTGCAGTTCAGTCACGTTTTCCTGGATGCTGGTCTTCTTGATTCACTCACAGCCACATTAATGCCTTTCGTCTCTTAGACTTACTGGACCACTTGGCCTGGATTCAAAGCTAACAAGTACTCACCCAGACCTCACCACCTGCCTTCCCCAAGTTGCTTTCCAATTACTGACAAGTAAATGGTAAATGGACTGATTCTTATATAGCGTTTTTCTACTCTCCCGGAGTACTCAAAGCGCTCTATACAACATGCCACATCCACCCAATCACACCCATTCTCACAAACACTTTATCTGAACTTATTGCTTTCTAAGTACATTCACACGCATTCATACTCTGATGGATGCATCGGAGAGCAAGTTGGGGTTAGTATCTTGCCCAAGGATACTTGACATGCAGACTGGAGGAGCCAGGGATCGAACCACCAACCTTCTGATCAGTAGGTCAGATCAGACCAGCTTTACCTCCTGAGCTACAGAAACCCCAAATAAGACATTGAAGATAACCTCGTTCACTTACTGTAACCTCCACCAGTGATCTTTCTGATGCTGCTCTACCTCTGTTACAGTGACTCAGATTACCATCTACCAAGACCCATTTCCGGAAACCTACCATAGAGCCCACTTCATGCTCACAGCTTCAAGTGCTTGACTTCCGCCATAGTTCACAGTTCATGTTAAAAAATTCCAAGTGTCAAGTTCCTGTGTGTAAATAAAGCCTTCACGTCTAGTAATATTCAGTTCCTTCACCTTTGTCTGTATTTTGGGTTCACCATGTTGTTCTGGCCACACCGAGGTAACAGATTTATATTTGAAAAACAGAGAGACATGGGGGATTGCAATAAAGATGAGACACAAACCAGACCTTAAAATAAGAACATCTGAAAACGATGTAGGTGCAGTCTGGTAGCTCAAGTATTTGCTTTAAAAAACAGAGCTAGACTCCTGGTTGTTGGAGACAAGTGAACAACTTGAGGATAATAAACCTGTCAGAGGGGCTGAAGGATCAGAGCTCATGTTCTTATAGGCTGGATCTGGATTGTGCTTTGATTCGAGTTGAAGACAAAAATATTTCAGAAATGCTGACATGTCCTACTGGAGAGAAATATTTAAAGTATCATATTTGACTAAGTGCTATTTTTAATTTTTCTTAAAAGGCAGTGTTCGTTGAACTGAGCACCTCTGATTTATTTCCCATGATTTTAAGAATGAAGCGATGAGTTCATGTTTACTCACAGAGCTTTGTTGGAGGCTTTGACCACTGGCAGCAGCCTCAGAAGAGCCTCCTCTGAAGCAGAGTATTTCTGCAGGTCAAACACATCCAGATCTTCTTCTGATGACAGTAAGATGAAGACCAGAGCTGACCACTGAGCAGAAGACAGTTTATCTGTGGAGAGACGTCCTGATCTCAGGGACTGTTGGATCTCCTCCACTAGAGAACGATCATTCAGTTCATTCAGACAGTGGATCAGATTGATGCTTTTCTCTGCAGACAGATTCTTACTGAGCTTCTTCTTGATATACTCGACTGTTTCCTGATTGGTTTGTGAGCAACTTCCTGTCTGTGTCAGCAGACCTCGTAGGAGAGTCTGATTGGTCTGCAGGGAAAGACCCAGGAGGAAGCGGAGGAACAAGTCCAGGTGTCCATTTGGACTCTGCAAGGCCTTGACCACAGCATTCTGGTAGAAGTGTTTCTCTGCAGATTCTCTTGTTTCAGACTTCTTGGAGGTTGTCTGTTGTTCTTCCAGCAGATTGAGTCCAGAGTTGATGAAGGTCAGATGGACATGAAGAGCAGCCAGAAACTCCTGAACACTCAGATGGATGAAGCAGAACACCTTGTCCTGGTACAGTCCACTTTCCTCTTTAAAGATCTGTGTGAACACTCCTGAGTACACTGAGGCTGCTCTGATATCGATGCCACACTCTGTCAGGTCTGATTCATAGAAGATCAGGTTTCCTTTCTGCAGCTGATCAAAAGCCAGTTTTCCCAGAGACTCAATCATCTTCTTGCTCTCTGGGCTCCAGTGTGGATCTGTTGCACGTCCTCTATTATACTTGACCTTCTTCACTTTGGCCTGAACCACCAGGAAGTGGATGTACATTTCAGTCAGGGTCTTGGGCAGTTGTCCTCCCTCTCTGGTTTTCAGGACACGCTCCAGAACTGTAGTAGTGATCCAGCAGAAGACTGGGATGTGGCACATGATGTGGAGGCTTCGAGATGTCTTGATGTGGGAGATGATCCTGCTGGCCTGCTCCTTCTCTCTGAATCGGTTCCTAAAGTACTCCTCCTTCTGTGGGTCAGTGAACCCCCTGACCTCTGTCACCCTGTGAACATACTCAGGGGGGATCTGGTCTGCTGCTGCAGGTCGTGTGGTTATCCAGACGTGAGCAGAGGGAAGAAGATTCCCCCTGATCAGGCTTGTGAGAAGTACATCAACTGTGGTGGGCATCGTAACATCAGTCACAGTTTTGTGGAAGTCCAGAGGAAGTCGACACTCATCCAGACCATCAAAGATGAACACAACCTGGAAGTCTTCAAAGCTGCAGATTCCTGCTTCTTTGGTTTCAGTAAAGAAGTGATGAACAAGTCCCACCAAGCTGAACTTTTCCTCTTTCAGCACATTCAGCTCTCTGAAAGTGAATGGAAATATGAACTGGATGTCCTGGTTGGCTTTGTCTTCAGCCCAGTCCAGGCTGTATTTCTGTGTTAAGACTGTTTTCCCAATGCCAGCCACTCCCTTTGTCAGCACTGATCTGATTGGTTCATCTCTTCCAGGTGTGTCTTTAAAGATGTCTTCTTGTCTGATGGTTGTTTCTGGTCTGTGTGGTTTCCTGGATGCTGTTTCAATCTGTCTGACCTCATGTTCATCATTGACCTCTGCAGTCCCTCCCTCTGTGATGTAGAGCTCTGTGTAGATCTGATTCAGGAGGGTTGGGTTTCCTGCTTTAGCGATGCCCTCAAACACACGCTGGAACTTCTTCAGCTTAGACTTAAGTTTAGGCTGACACTTCTGAAGAGCATCTGAATCAAAAAAAGGAAAAAAGAAGGAAAAGTACAAATCTGGTCTGAAGGAGCTATCTGACGTACTTTGTCCTTTGTTGAGCCTATCATACGTTTTAGTTTTTAATATACTTATTCTACCAGAAAACCAGAAAAAAGGGGCTACAGGAATTCCTAAATGTAATTCCTGAAAACAGCCACATTAAATGTTTTGAACCTACACATCTGTATTGCTTTGCAGCTTTTCATATGTACCTGATGCCAACATGTGCAGGCTAAACAGGTTTCTGCTTTCTGTGCCTCTTCTCCAAACTTTGTCACCAAAAATAACAACACTGCTATGTTATTTAAATAAGCATCTGAGAGAGATTCAGTAATTCACATTTAATTCTTGTCGTAAATTACAATGGCGAAAGATAATGTAAACCCTTTCTGGCCACACTAAACATGTTCCTTCTCGTTTGGCTCTTGGCGAAGGCAGTCGCACTTTTCTCCTCTTCTCCTTCCCCTTATCTTCCCTGCTTAGCCTCTTGTGTCTTTGTCTTGTCTCATGTGTATTTCACTTCCCTGGAACACTCTCTCACAGTCTGTGTCTAAAAACCTAAAAGAGAATTATGGATTTGATCAACTGGTCTCTGAATGCTATTGACACCCTTTTCTCAACGAGTTGTCTGGGCTCGGGAGAGCCCGAGTGCCCTGGAGGGACTTTCCCTGCCGGATACACGATGGACGAGTGGCAGACATGGAGGATCGTGTGCCTGGCGGGACTGTCGATCGAGGACGCTGAAGATATGTACCTATTCGGAACCATGATAACAGGGTTCTTGCTGATCGGAGCTGGCTTGGCCCTGGTTTATCGGAGAATTAAGAAAGCGGAACCGGCTGTTCAAACCCCCACAAGGCTGCCCGCTGGGATTGAAAGGATGGGACGAGGTGCGGCTTCTCAGAAAGGGCTCAGTGAATGCAGCATGGTTAAGAGCTTGGAGGCGCTAACGGCTGCAGTGAAGGCTCAGAATAACACCTCTGAGTGTATATTGGATTACATCAAGGAAGAATCCACTCGGAACAACACCTTGGGGCGGAAGCTGGATTACATCGCGGATCAGTTGGCTGCGGTCGTGAAGTCTCAGAATCTGCTCTGTGAGCAAAAGCCTGAAAAGACCACAGAATTGAAGGTAAATAACATAATTGAGAGGCTCGCAGCTATCCAGCGGGAGATTGAGAGACCAGTGTCGGTGTCGGAGTGTTAAAAACAGCTTGAAATTCTCATGAGTTGTTTGTAAAAGAAAAATCACAAATCATATAATGCGGCTACCCCTTTGGCGCCAGCTGTGGGCTCAAGGCCTGAGCTGAACAAAAACACCCTGATAACGACTGTGTTGAGTCTGTTCCTTCCCATTCCATGCAAGGCCACCTGGGTTGGCTGGTAGACTGTTTACTTAGCCTGATAGGGCGGAGGACACTGTCTCAGCTGAACTATGGACACGCACACACATACATTTACACTGATAAGCACTCACACATCCCCCCTCCCCTTCCAATGCCTTCGATGCTTGTTGCCTCCTGGGAACACGAGGCGGGTCTGGGCCCACGCTGGAGAGTCGGCGCAGTGGCAGGACGGCTGCTGTGTTGCCTGGGATTACTCCTTATCCCCTAACCAACCTTGTTGTTGGTCACGTGCTCTATAATGTTGTACTGTGGACATTTATGTGCTTTCTGTGCAGAGGAGTTTTTTTGTTTCCTGTTCTCATGCTGTCCTCTATAGCCCAGCATGAGCAGAGGTCTCTTTTTTCCCCTTGTACTTTCCCATTGTAGTGTAGATTTCAGTGTTTTTTCTATAATGCAACGTTCTCTGACTTGTATCCCCATGTGATGTCTGTGTTGTGTGTGTATGGTCGGGGGGCGGGTTCATTCCACTGCAGGGCAACCTGACACTGCAGGTGATGAATAAAATTTGAACTTGAACTTGATTATATAAAAATGTGGCATTTAAGTCAAATGACTCATGCTTTTCTTCTTTAAGGCAATCAGTTTGCATGGTTTTTAAAAGTAAAGAACACTTGTGTTTAATTAAATACAGCTCACATTAGATCTAAGTAGTTTCACAGGTTTATGATGTCCATGTAGTTTAGAAAATACATTTGCAGGCATGTAACAAATCCAAACATTCGTCGTAGAATGACGTTCTTGCCCTCTCCTTTTTCTTACAGTGAATTCTGAGGTTTCACTTTCACATCTCAACAAACTGCAAGGTGACCATTTTTATTCATGGTATATGATACATGACCTCACCTTGTTGAGCAGATGGATCAGAGTATAAACGTAGCTGAGAGAAAAGAGAAGGATCTTTGATCTGAAGATGTTTGATTGTTATCTTGCATGCTTTGTCTCCTTTTTTCCTCACTGTGTCGATGAAGCTGCGTGCCTTATCTGCTCTGGCTCGGTTCTTCTCCAGTATCGATTCTTTCTCCAACTCATTTAAGACAGTGTCACATACGAGGGCCTCAAGCAGCTGTGTGAGGATTTCTGTTGTTACCCTCCAGACAAAGGCTGACCGCACCCTGGCAAGCTCCTCCTCTACAGAAACAAGAAAGAGACATAAACATGGTTCTCAGTCGACATCATGTGAAAAATATTCTAACTTTGTTGAATTAACACTTCATCATCTCATCAACAAATACTGAATTTTAGGATGTGTGGGGTTAAAATTATGTCAGCTTAAAATGAAACTGAAGAAAATATTGAAACTGAAAAATAATATTGTAACCGATACACAGATGATCTGTATTGCTATACAGACGGGCAGGTATACAGGTATACTATGAACAAATATACATATATAAAGATGAAGCACTGTGAGGTAAACAGATCTACAGAGTGCTATGAAAATATCTACAGTAGTGGAAGCGTAGCTCTCTGAACAGACTATAACAGTGTAGGCACTATAACAGAGACTACACCAGGGGTGCTCAATACGTCGATCGCGATCGACCAGTCGATCGCAAAGGTAGTATTGGTAGATCGCATGGCATTAAAAAAATAGATGCCAGCCTATCATCCATCCCGTCACTTGATTGATACAGGG
Organism: Diplotaxodon limnothrissa; assembly: GCF_057381915.1. Classification (NCBI taxonomy): domain Eukaryota; kingdom Metazoa; phylum Chordata; class Actinopteri; order Cichliformes; family Cichlidae; genus Diplotaxodon; species Diplotaxodon limnothrissa. The sequence continues at coordinate 247,817 of NW_028188558.1, read as the reverse complement.
AAGCCAGTCAGATGACATCAGATTTTTTTCTGACGCTTAGGTCGCTGCGCATGCGCAAACAGCGGCGCGAAGTGTAGTAAAACTGACAAGCTAGTCAGCGAGTTAACTCCAATTTTTAGCTCTCGGTTTTTTCTCTTAAACCTGGCCGTCAGCAGCTACTGTCCGGACTATGCATCCCTGGCTGATTCAATTCAGTGCAAGTCATCAGAGTAAACTCAGGTAATGACAAAAAATTTACATAGTTAATTGTGTTGTGAAATATTGGATATTGCGGTTATGCATGTATATACATTGTAGATATAAAGAATCCTCAATATATTTATAAATAAGTATATGTTTTGGATTTTTGTAGTGGGTAGATCATTTTGACTTGGTCATTTTATAAGTAGCTCACATGCAGAAAAAGTGTGAGCACCCCTGGACTACACCATGTCAGTGTCCTAAAACTACAGCAGTAACCAACGTGGTGAATGTTGATAATGAAAGGATCATGGTCACTGGGAGGAGGAGTGTAGAAGGGTTAGGTGAGTGTGGATGGAAAGGCTCAGCGGGGACTGAGTTCAGTAGGGTAACAGCTGTGGGGAAGAAGCTGTTCCTAAACCTGCTGGTTTTAGTCTGAAGGCTCCTGTAGCGCCTCCTGGAGGGGAGGAGGAGCTGGAAGAGTTTATTGGCAGTATGAGAGGAGTCCGAGAATGATGCATACTCGGCGTAGACATCTCTTCTTGCGGACATCCTCAATGCCAGGAAGTGGAATCCCTGTGATGTGTTGGGCGCTGCAGTGCCTTGCGGTCAGCAGCAGAGCAGTTCCCACACCAGACTGTGACACAGTTGGTCAGGATGCTCTCTATCACACAGCGGTGGAAGTTGATTCTTCTTCAGTATCCTAAAGAAAAAGAGGCCCTGATGGGCCTTCTTGACCAGGCTGGAGGTGTTAGTTGACCAGGACAGATTCTCAGAGATGTGGATCCCCAAGAACTTGAAGCTGGAGACCCGTCCAAGGATGGAGTTGGATGCATACTAAGGTCTGCAGTCATAGAGGAACGGGCTCAGCACACAGCCCTGTGGAGTGCCAGTGTGAGTGTGACAGTGGTAGAGCTGTTATGGCCTGACCTAACATGCTGAGGTCTGTTGGTCAGAAAGTCCATGAGCCATGATCCAGGTACAGATGGAGTTGTTGAGTCCAAGATCCACACGTTTGGTGATCAGCTTGGAGGGAAGAACTGTACTGAATGCTGAGCTGAAGTCAACTAACAGTATTTTTGCATGAGTACTCTTGTTGTCCAGGTGTGAGAGTACACAGTGAAGAGCTGTGGATACAGCATCCTCTGTACTCCATTGATTTGATAGACAAATTGGTGAGGATCCAGTGTGGGGGGGCAAGCATGCCCTGTAATGCATCAGGGCCAGCAGCTTTTTGAGCTTTGCTTTGTGTAATGTTATAAATACTTGGATAATCCTCAGAGTCTCTGGACTTTTACTTAGAGATATTATATTCAGTCCTGTGGATAGTTATATACTTAAAAATATATTATCCTCTATGGTTACTCTGGTATAAATGACTCTGAATCACTTTATGGTAAATAACAAACTATTGGCAAAAATAAAAAACTGTGAAAGAATTCCAGATGACAAGTCTGTAGTTCGACATACAAGTGACGACCTTTGACCTTCATCAGTTTTTATTTAATTGTGTCAGAGAAACTCAAACGTGCTCTTCATGCAGCTGAGTACATTCAGTGTTTAAAACGGAAGCTGTGCAGGGCCCTGTTTCAGGAAGCCGGTTTGGAAAACTCAGAGTGAAAAACGACACTCACGGTTGAGTAACCCCGAACTGTCCAACTCGGAATATTCGGTTTCAGAAAGGCTGATAACAAGTAGTTCAGTCAACGCGGAGTTGCTTTAACCCCAAGTGAAGCGCGCGGACGAGGATACATAAAGCCCTGATAAGCGGAGCACAGATTAAGCGAGTCACCATGGAGACGGAGGGAAAGAAGGCGCGGTCAATGTATTTCACAGCGCTTGAGGCCGAAATTCTGATGGCAGCATATGCCGATAACATGCAAATTTTGCGGAAAAAAAGTAACACAGCTACAGCTGCAAAAGAAAGGGAGCATGCATGGCAAAACATAGCCGACAGAGTCAATGCGTGAGTGTTAATATAAACATTGATCTAGGGATTTCCACCCATTTAACACGTTATTTTATCATATGTTATTTTATTTGTTATTTTATACATTTTATTTTGTGATGTGATGTGAGCGCAGGTGCAACCCAACAGGCCCCAAACGTTCCTGGCAGCAAGTAAAAATGAAATATAAAAATATAGTCCAAACAGGTAAGGTGTAATTGTATTATGAGCCATAGTGCTTGGTCTGTTTGTCCCATGTAAATCAATTGCAGTTAGAGGCTACATTAATTTTCTTTCTGTAAGCACTTATTGAAATTATCTGAGCACATTACAAGTACATATTTGCTTACTCTGTATGCTCAAATGTGACCCGTTATAGCCAACAGAAAAAAAGCGGAGGCCCGAAAAACAGGTGGGGGTCCTCCACCACCACCACTCACAGAGGCTGAGCAGTTGGCTCTCAGCCAAAACAGTGGGCGCCCTGTGGCCGAAGGCATCTCTGCGGGGACATCCTCTGAGTCAATAACCCCGCAAGACACAAGTGCCTACATAAGGGGTAAATTCAAAATAATACATGATGTGCATACATCCTTTCTTCACAGTCACCTTTGCAGTGCTGCTCATTCATTTGATAAACTCTTTACCATAATGGATTATTTTGTAGTGAAGTTATTTTCCTACTGATTTTGCCTTCCCTCAGTCTTGGTTGTCTTTGAGAGCATAATGACAATGAAGTGTAAGGTGCTTGGTATGTTTGTTAATTGCCATTTGGTCCCTTGTAAGTTATAAGTGACCTGTATAGACCTCATATTCTATCAGTTGATGGTGGTGGTGTACTGCATCTGGTGCAGCCTCCTGTTGAGCCAGACCAACATGCAGTTGTGAGTAATACTCCACAGATTATATGAGTTTACAGTAGAACAGCAATGTTGTTTATTTCTTTACTACAGGAAAATAATGAAGAAACATTGACAGCTGTTACAGAGGAGGAAGCAACAGAGACACTTTATGAGGTTTACATCTTTTAATACTTTGTGTACAGGAAATACAGGCGACCAATAAAGCCAGTTGAACAAAAAATCTGTTTATTCTTCTTTCAACATGTTGAGGTGATGGGTCAAAAGAAATGATTGTGACATATGGTGTCTCTGACTGCTCTTCCATCTTGTATGTCCGTGGGAGGGTCAGGATGTTCATGGTTTGGATCACTGCTGATGTTTGGTTCAGAAGGACAGTGTTCTCCTCTAATTGTGGCAATGTTGTGAAGAATCACACATGCCACAATAATGTCACATGCCCTTTCTGGGGTGACCCTGAGTCTTTGCAGGCACTGGAACCGGGCCTTAAGCATTCCGATAGTCATTTCAATTCTGGCTCTTGTCCTGCAATTAGCCAGATTATATCGCTGCTGTGGGCCCGGTTCAGGGTCAGGGTAAGGGGTAAGCAAATAGGGTAAACATGGATACCCCCTATCACCATGCAAGTAGCCAGTGAACTCTCCTAAGACAGAAGGGTACACTTCAGTTCAAATGTCCCTGAAGCAATTGGTCTTTATATATTTTAAAGTATTCTCAACTCACCATGTCCAAATTTTGTGCTCAGTGTACATTCACGGAATATTTGTGAGTCATGGACAGAGCCTGGCCGCTTGGCTTCCACATTTGTGATAATGTTGGCAGCATCACATATGATCTTCACAGTGCAGAGAACACAAATTAGCATCCATTACTATAATGAAATAATTTGTTAGTTTGACATGCTACAGGGAACTATGTACCTGTACATTAATGCTGTGGAAGGACTTCCTGTTCACATAGTCTCCTTCATTTACTGAAGGAGCAATGATTGGAATGTGAGTGCCATCTATACAGCCAATCACGCCTGGGAACCCTGAAAATAAATGTAAAATTTAAGTAGTAGTCCAAGTATCACCACATCATAAATTAAGTTTTGGTCATCCTGATACCTGCAATTTTGTGGCATCCCTCTTTGATAAATCTTGTGGGTCTATGACCGGGGAACACCACAAACGAGTGCAGGAGACGTTTCAGTGCAACTGTAACATTCCTGACTGCCCGACAGACGGTAGCCTTGGAAACGTGCTCAGCGTCACCAATATTATACAGAAAGCTCCCGTTTGCAAGAAACCGAAGTGCAATACAAATAATATGTACAGAACTGAGAGGATGTCCGCGATGTGTCACATGCGTAATATATGGCCTGAGGATGTTATCCAAATAAATTATAGATTGTGCTGAACAACGGTAACGTTCGCACAGAAAATCATCAGGAAATGATAAAATGTCCAAACGCGCTCTGATCACTCTCTCCCGGCGGAGAGCTCTGCGGAGAATTTGGGCTTCAACATCTACTGGCTCTTCAAGGAAGGGACACGCCATGTCTGACACTTCCTACTGTCAGGTTTCTGACAAAGGGGCGGAGACAGTCAGGGTTAGTTGTAGTAAACCTGCTAGGGGGCAGGTTAGCTTCACGGCGTGTGTCGTCATAGTGACTCACTCAGGCTTCAGCTGAACTCGCTTTGTGAAACTGAAAAACCAGAGTTTTCGTTAACTCAGGGTATACTTACTCAGTTTTTCCACTAAACCGGCTTCCTGAAACAGGGCCCAGGTCTGAGATCAGCAGCTTTGTGAAACACCAAGCTGAGGTCCTGTTAATGCTGATATATTGTGACACAGTTACATTTCAATTTAATTCAATTTTATTTATATAGCGCCAAATCACAACAACAGTCACCTGAAGGTGCTTTATATTGTACAGTAGATCGTACAATAACAGATACAGAGAAAAACCCAACATTCATATGATACAGGGGTGATTAATCCTTTTGACTTTGTTTTTATCCATAAAACAGCTGCAGCTTTCACTACAGCACATGTGGTGCTTTAACCTTTGCACTGTTTGCATCAGTTCATTCTGCAGTTAACATGTGAACATGTTGGATGATCTGTCTGCTGTCACTGGGTGGTGCTGAGGTCTGAATCTGAGGGCAGCTCCTGCAATCACAAAGAGAACAGAACCATCACAAACTGAAATATAAAGTTTATCTCAAATCTGAAATAGAGCTGATCCTTCTGTCCTCACACACCCAGGATCTGAAGTTCTTCTCTTACATTTCTTTAGTTCTTCAGCTCTGCTCACATACGAGCTGTTTATTTCTTAGAGCCGTATATACCAACAGATTTTCCAATATAATGTTAACCTTTGAGTTGTTGGTGCTTTGTGAATGTGAATCTGCATACATGAGCAGACGGAGCAGGTTTCAGTCCTGGTTCAGTCTGCTGCTGCACCGTGGTCACCAACATACAGAGGTATCATAACAAATATTAATGCTTTTTTCCCTCTCAAAGGATGTAAGCTGTACTGCACATGTAACTTTGTGAACTTACCTCAATAAGAATGATTCAGACTGTTTTATTTAACCTGAATATTTGAAACAAACTTAGTAAAAACAATACACAGAGTCAGTGCTAAAAATGTAATCCGAGGAAAAATGAAACACACATTTTAACTTAAGCTGCCAAGCAGAAGTATTTGGTTTGAGTACATAAATATTAGGCTTTGCTATTTAATCTGTAATTAATGATTAATGAGGGGTTACTGAAGTGCAAGCCTTTTTTAAAATATGTGTTAATATCCTTACAGATGTGGCAAAAGAGTGAAAACATGCTGCTGTTTGCACATATTGAATAATCAGCTCTGCACAGGAGCTGCAGCAGAGTGCAGCCTGTTGCTCTTACAGTGTAATACTCATAATAAAAGTACAGTAACTGTGGTTAGTTACTGACTGAGCAGCCCGGTGCGTTTCTGCTCATTTCGTTCACCTGCACGGGTTAGCTAAACAAACTTTACAAAACAAGTTTTGCCGATAGCCGAGTGCCCATCTTAGCTAGCTAGCTAAGGATGTTAGCTACAGATTAGCTTACAAACACCTTTCACTTACCAAAAATATTGTGGCGGCTCTCAGGTCCTTCTGTCAGGCAGACACTGAAGAACACCTGAGTCTGTCAGTTTGAAACAGTCGTTAAACGCTGGACCTCCTCTCAGCGTCCCCGCTCTATGTGCCGTTCAGAGATACGCAAGTTTCTTCATGACTGCGGCTGCTGCAGATATTAGGTCGTCCATGATTTCTACAGTCACTGGTCAGCAATATAATGTGCGCAAACATATGTGGCTCATATATGTGGCTCTGAAGCCCCGCCCCTCAAGCGCACCCTCAGATGCCGAAGCAGTGCCAACTAATTGAAGCTGAAAAAATAACTGTACGTGGAAAAAAACGATGTACAGTGGGGCAAAAAAGTATTTAGTCAGCCACCGATTGTGCAAGTTCCCCCACCTAAAATGATGACAGAGGTCAGTAATTTGCACCAGAGGTACACTTCAACTGTGAGAGACAGAATGTGAAAAAAAAATCCATGAATCCACATGGTAGGATTTGTAAAGAATTTATTCGTAAATCAGGGTGGAAAATAAGTATTTGGTCAATAACAAAAATACAACTCAATACTTTGTAACATAACCTTTGTTGGCAATAACAGAGGTCAAACATTTACTATAGGTCTTTACCAGGTTTGCACACACAGTAGCTGGTATTTTGGCCCATTCCTCCATGCAGATCTTCTCGAGAGCAGTGATGTTTTGGGGCTGTCGCCGAGCAACACGGACTTTCAACTCCCGCCACAGATTTTCTATGGGGTTGAGGTCTGGAGACTGGCTAGGCCACTCCAGGACTTCCAAATGCTTCTTACGGAGCCACTCCTTTGTTGCCCGGGCGGTGTGTTTTGGATCATTGTCATGTTGGAAGACCCAGCCTCGTTTCATCTTCAAAGTTCTCACTGATGGAAGGAGGTTTTGGCTCAAAATCTCACGATACATGGCCCCATTCATTCTGTCCTTAACACGGATCAGTCGTCCTGTCCCCTTGGCAGAAAAACAGCCCCATAGCATGATGTTTCCACCCCCATGCTTCACAGTAGGTATGGTGTTCTTGGGATGCAACTCAGTATTCTTCGTCCTCCAAACACGACGAGTTGAGTTTATACCAACAAGTTCTACTTTGGTTTCATCTGACCACATGACATTCTCCCAATCCTCTGCTGTATCATCCATGTGCTCTCTGGCAAACTTCAGACGGGCCTGGACATGCACTGGCTTCAGCAGCGGAACACGTCTGGCACTGCGGGATTTGATTCCCTGCCATTGTAGTGTGTTACTGATGGTGACCTTTGTTACTTTGGTCCCAGCTCTCTGCAGGTCATTCACCAGGTCCCCCCGTGTGGTTCTGGGATCTTTGCTCACCGTTCTCATGATCATTTTGACCCCACGGGATGAGATCTTGCGTGGAGCCCCAGATCGAGGGAGATTATCAGTGGTCTTGTATGTCTTCCATTTTCTGATGATTGCTCCCACAGTTGATTTTTTCACACCAAGCTGCTTGCCTATTGTAGATTCACTCTTCCCAGTCTGGTGCAGGTCTACAATACTTTTCCTGGTGTCCTTCGAAAGCTCTTTGGTCTTGGCCATGGCGGAGTTTGGAGTCTGACTGTTTGAGGCTGTGGACAGGTGTCTTTTATACAGATGATGAGTTCAAACAGGTGCCATTCATACAGGTAACGAGTGGGGGACAGAAAAGCTTCTTACAGAAGATGTTACAGGTCTGTGAGAGCCAGAGATTTTCCATGTTTGAGGTGACCAAATACTTATTTTCCACCCTGATTTACGGATAAATTCTTTACAAATCCTACCATGTGAATTCATGGATTTTTTTTTCACATTCTGTCTCTCACAGTTGAAGTGTACCTCTGGTGCAAATTACTGACCTCTGTCATCATTTTAGGTGGGGGAACTTGCACAATCGGTGGCTGACTAAATACTTTTTTTGCCCCACTGTAAGTGTGAAAACCACATGAACAGTGAGTTTTTTCTTTAAATTTCTATATTTATGTTTTTTCACTATCATTTCACTTTCAATACATTTGTTTCAGTTTCAATATTTTTTCAGTTTCATTTTAAGGTGGCATCGTTTTAACCTCATATGTGGGTTCAAAGTACAAAAAAGTCCAGTTGTTTCTCTGCCAAACTCCTTAGACTGGAAGTTCTCATGTTATATTAATGTCCCACAGAAAGTTTAAGGCAAAGATTAGGACAGGTTACAACTCGTGAATTTTATGTACTTATCACAGTTACAAAAAAAGAATCTGCCTGAAGTCTATACATCCATACGTCTCATCATACAAAGCACTGATCTCCTACCTGCTGATGGAGCTGCTTTGGCTGGCTGTTCTTTAGGTTCTTCCATCATCTTTCTATAAAAACACGAGAAGATGATTTTACCAAAAGAAACAGTGAACACAGTCTGGGTGTCACATCATATGAATTTGTGTCATGGTTTAGTGTACGGGCCACACACACTGAAACTGATCTGTGTGAAAGAACACATCGACGACATGTGAATGTAGTGATAACCTCGTCATAATAGAGGTTTTTACTTTTTCACATATTTGTTCAGTATAATGATTAAATAATCTGACAATACAAACCTAAAATACTTTGTTCCCTGTCTGCGACTTTGTGCGTCTCTGCTGTTAGTGCTTAAAGGAAGTTTTAAACTTAAAATCCTTCCCCACATATGTGACTGTGGTCTCTGGGGCCATTATCCTGAAACACTGGGGCTCAGCCCTGAAAGCTTTGCTATCTTCACCTGATAACAGCAGCTGTTTAAAGTTACTGAGTTTGACAGGGAAGTGAATGTAAATGTGAGACACTGTGTGCTCACAGCTAAAGGCTGCAGTCAGCTGTGTCAGAGCGTCCAATGATCCTTTAATAAACACTCAGAGCTCCATGTTGATGAAGCTGTCATGTGTGAGCTTGTGAGGCTCCTTTAAACTGGCTCTGCTCTGTCAGATGCTCACCTCTTCTTCACTGTCTCTGCTGCACTCTTCATCTCCTCCTCTCTCTCTCTGCTGTCCTGTTTAAAAAAACAAACAAATCAGCGTTAGCCAATCAAACTCTGTGCAGATGCTGCAGCTACAGCTGATATGTCATTCAGCTGTTCATCAATCAGCTTCTGCTGCTGTTTATTCGGCTCTTACTCTGAACACGTGCAGATCTAGGAAGATTTTCTTGGGGTGTCAAAATCAAAGCGTTTGTTTTTTCAAACACACGTGCAGGTGTTTATATCACATATGGTTTAAATGATTCAAATGCAGTAAGTATACATGTTTCATATATCGTCTATAACTGAATTATGTTCTGTAGCCTACATAATGAAACACTTTAGTTGCATAAAACGTGAATTTTGATTTTATGTACTGTATCTGTCACAGCATCGCAGTGTGGATGTGGAGAAGAGAGGACCCAAACGCAGGCCTCACAGGTGGTGAAGGCTGGTGTTTATGACAGAATGACAGAGTCTGAGATGGATGACTGACTGGAAGACCAGCTGAACAGAAACGACACATGTGGGACTGACAAAGACACTGAACTGGAGCAGGGCCGTGCAGAGAGGTTTAAAGGGGCGGGTGCTCAAAGTTAAAAAGGGGCACATTGAACCAGGCTGAATAACAACAACACACATTCATCAAGAATCTAATATGGGAAGGGCAGGGCTGTGTTGATCTGAGACTGTAGACATTTAAAAAGTCCACAGGAGAGATGGTAGCTGATTAAACAAGTGTCATGAGATAATAACAAAATGCAAAGATTGGTGACAGCACTTGGAACCATAAGGCAACAAAAACTGTGAGAAATAATTTAGGCTCTGCCTGTGAATCACTCTTTGCTTCTCTTCTTCCTTCCATCCCATCATTTCATATATCACTCTGCACTTGCTGTCTATGTGAGAACAAGGCACAACTTGCTATTGCAATAAACTATAATCTAATTATCCACACCTAACAACTCTTGCACTTAATCTATAATAAAATGATGACAGAAAAATGTTATAGCCCTGCCTTTAGTAGCCTCACACAGCTCCTGCTGTTTCCTCCTCATGTCCTTACCAGCCATGTCTGCACAATGTTATATCATGAGTAATATTTTTTTTAAAATCCATCTAAATAAAACACACACATGCACGCGCACACAGTGACATTTTAGACCTTCTTCAGAATACTGTATATACTATGGGCATCCTTACATTATTATTTATTACTAGAGCTACAATAATAAAGCAAAGAGGAGGGGGAAGTAATAAATATGAAATAATGTATTTATGATGATTCCATTTGTTTCACTATCCACTCTGTGCAGGGCAAAGCTTATTACATGTTTAAACAGATACAATCATTTTACTGCTGTAACATCCAACTTTTGTCTTATTTAAAATATAAATCTAATATAATCTGCTTCTTAATGTATGTTCTTTAAAATACAGCGTGTGTTTTTAATATATTATAATTATAATAATTATTATGTGGACATGTATATTAGATCATTTTTAGTGAAATATAATCCCTCCAGAAAGGCAGGAAAAGCCCGGAAACTTGCTTTAAAACTAAATATGTTCCCTAAAACGGTGACAGAGCTACAGACCCATGACAGCCTTACACAGGTAGCCAGCAGCTGTGACCAGCACTACCTGTGCAGTTAATAAAAGGACAGGTAATGTTTGTCGCGCTGTTGCACACACAGCTAAGACAGCTTACCAACGTGTACGTAATGAGCTAATACTCCTGGGTGCTACACACTACAGTGTGCGCTGTACACCTACTTACTGGTTTTGTGGCATCAGTCTGTGTCTCTGAGTTAACTCGTGTTTCTCCTACAGCTCCGGACCGCTAAAAATGCGCGTGCTCTTTGTGAGCTCGTTCCCGGCTCGTAACCAGCGCGTTCTGCCGTCAAGGGCGATCATTGGTTAAATGTGATCATGTGACTGATGCAAGCCAGATCCTTTTATTTAGCAAAACTGTGATTAATAGTTAAATATTATTGTTGAGGGGCACAGACAGGACTCCGCACACACACACATAAAAAAATAAATAAAAAAAATTTAAAAGTTGCCTCAACAAAAGGGCACTTTGGGCACTCATCAGGAAAGGGGCGGGTGCTCAAGCCCCTCTAGCCCCCCCCCCTCTGCACGTCCCTGAACTGGAGGACACTCAGGACTTACACAGGCTAATGATAATGATCAGGGTTCATATGCCTTTTTCAGGGTCAAATTCAAGCACTTCTTAAGCACTTTCAAGGTCCCTTTTCAAACTTTTCCAGCACATCCCTCCCTCACCGCCAAAAAAAAAATGCATGTTTCAATTCACATCACCTCAGTAAGACCATGTGAAAGTTAAGACAAATCATCCTAGGTGAACTTAAACACCTTTGTTCCCTTTTTGTTAAGAAATAGAAAAACACTCCACACAAAAATACTGCAAAAGGAAACTGTTGCCTTATATAAAGAGTGTATAAACTCAAAATGCACATGTCACTTAAAAATTAAGATGTGAACAAATCAACTTGTTAGATATTCTTCTCCTGTTGAAAAAAAACCCCAAAAAGAAATAAATAAGTCTTCTCATCAGATATTGATGCTTCTTTCCTGTGTGACAGAAAATAGGAGACAGATGTTTGTTTGTTTTTTAAGTTAATTCCCAATAAATCTGTTTTACTGCTAACTACATTGCTGTCTGTATTATTGCTGAAGTCCTAAACGATCACCTTTAAAGTAGAGTAGAGTCATACAGGTGTCTGCTCCTGCCTTCAGTTATTTTATCTACTGTGTGTCAACTGGCTGAACCTCCTCCAACTGTCTACTGTCTCCCTAAACTCAACAATGACTTAGTGATCTATCCATTCTCTGACCAAACACATCCTGCTGCAGGAGGTTAACATAGCAGCCAATGATGATCCCACTCACTGTGAACAACACATTTGGACCTGATTTGCTGCTCTGGTTTACACGTGAACTTCCACTGCTGCTGTCACCAACTTGAGAGGCTCTACAGAAAAACTGGACTTGTCCATAAAAATCATAAACTACATTACAAGGACAGCATTGCTCAATCAACTCTAATTACTACTGACATGTTATCTCTTCTAACTAAGGTACAGACACTCAAACTTGCTGCTTTCAGTGAGAAGTCAAATGTCTGAATATGAGCTGGAAGCTGCTGAGAGTCCTCCTCCTTCCCGTGGGGTTTACTTTCTCTACTACTTTCACTATAAACACGCCCCTTTCATGCACCTGCAGAGGGCCACCAGCAGATGGAGCTGTCTTAAACAAATCCACTTGGATAGTAAGCTGTAGATGATTTTCTCAGTATGATTGTAGGACTTTGAGTTATTCTTTAGATTTATTTAAACTCTTATATTGTGCACAAGCGTTGAGCGACCCATAATTTCTCTGTACTTTTCATAAGAGCAGCCAGACTTTCAGCTAGTTTTTCTTTTTTAAGATCTCAAAGATATTGAAGAAACAGTTATTCAGCTTCATTCCCACTGATCTCGACTACAAACTGTTTCACTTTGGTTTCTGTTTAAAGCCTCGATGTTTAAAACGTTTCCCTGTGATCACATTTGCACCGTCTGATTTCAAAGTTTGTTTCTTTTGGTCATTTAGTCCACAGAGTCCTTGGTGTTCTGAAAGGGACCTATAAATAAATGCATTATTATTAATAATAAAGTAGTTGTTGTACATGTACAGACCATAAATATGGAGTCCAGCTGTGTTTGATGCTGCTGGGCAGACTGACCACTGGGAACCTCTGAGCTCTGCTGCTCCACTCTGTGGAGGAACCATGAAGGATTAGATCAACACAGGATAAAGATCCAGGAGTTTCTGCTCAAATAACTTCATCTGAATCAAGTCTGTCAAGTTTTAAACTCTCAGATTGTGAACATATCAGTAATTTTCAGTCTGTTTTCATGGACGTCCTTTCAGTGGTGATGTCAGGGATGATTTTGAAGAAGCTCATCAAACTGAACCATCAGCAGATCACTGCTCCAAAACCAGAACATGATCCGAGTCTCCCTCCACCACCAGAACACCAGCTTTACTAACGTGGTAGATCAGTGTAGTACAGATCAATAACTGATGAGTCATTTGATCAAAATCACTGAGTGCTTCACGTCTGACCCTCTGATGCTTCTGTAGACATTTTGCATATTTAATGAATGTCTGACAGTTTTACATTCATTCTATGAACACAGTGGAAATGTTGTGTTATAGTCTCCATGTTGTTTCCAGCATCATAAATTCTTAAGTTCAGAAAATTAGATTCTTTCTTCACAGCTGAAAAACAACAACATTTATTCTCTATTGAAATCTGCATCGTCCACTCCAAAGGTCACAATCTGAAGGTAACATCTGGTTTTGTTCCCTGTGGTTAACTCTGAGCATCAGTATGGTGGGATTTATCCACTACATCCACACCACTGTGGTTCAGTGTTGTCCTGATGGAGTAACAGCAGCCAGTATGATCCAGGCTTTAGCTGCTGGGTCTCTGTGTGACCTCTCAGACTGTTTAACAGATCAGACACAAAGAGAATCAGAGCAGCTCTGTTCTTTAAAGACAAACATGAACCCACTCAGGTCACACTTTCCCCACAGATATGAGCATCACTGTCCTCAAACAGCAAATGACCAAGTCGAACATTTGGATCTTTTCTCTTTCATTGTTTTCTTTTTAATGAATCTTTGTAACAATCTGAGGATGTTTCAGGTCATATTTATCCAGGAAACACAAACATGTAAAGGAGTCATCACAGCTCTCTGACCTCGTTGCTCCAGGTTCACCACTGAAGTCTGGAGGATTTCCACCTTTGGACCAGTCACTCCTCACAGACGGACAGCTGGACCCTGCAGACTGTGACCTCTGACCTCTGCAGACACAAACATGATTGAAGCAGCTGTGATCACACAGACTGCAGATAATGCAGCTGTTTCCTGTCAGTAACATCCTCTTAGATTAGAGTTCAGCTTTTTACAGGAAAACTGGACAAAACTGATTTTTGTTACAAACTCATTTTCATTTCCTCTCAGCTCACAAACACAGTCAGACAATCAACCAGAGTCAACACTGATTATAATGTCAGTGCAGAATTATTTCTGTTACTCAGTGAGTTCAGCTCTCTGACCTCGTTGCTCCAGGTTCACCACTGAAGTCTGGATTTAGACCTTTGGACCAGTCACTCCTCACAGACGGACAGCTGGACCCTGCAGACTCTGCTCTGTCCTCCTCTTCCTCCATCATCATCTTCAGTCAGTCTGAGAGGTAAACCACAAACACTCAGTGAGTTCACATTAACAGGAGGAACTGAGTTACAGTCGCTGACCTCTGACCTGTCATGTGACCATGAAACCAGGTCAATATGTCTGTAGGTTCAGTCATCCAGGTCATGTGATCTAAGGAGCTTGGAGAGAAAAGAGACGTCTTTAAGTTTCTGGAAGACGTTTCATCTGAGAAGCTTCTTCAGCTCTAAAACCAAACGGTGGAGAGTCCCAGATATTTAAACCTGAGAGGGAAAGAAAGCATGTCGCTGACCCACCACTGATGTTATTTCAAGGAGGAAACAGAGCCTTTGCACCAGGAGCACAAACATCAGCTCCAGCAATGATCCACTGATGTGTTTTTATTCCATGTATGAATGTTGTTATTGACAGAGATGACGTTTGTGTGTCAGTGATGCAGTGACTGTTGTTGTTACCTGTACAGGCTGGTTAGACTCTATGAAACAGATCATACAGATCTCTGCATGTTAGAAGAGACTATTAAAGGTCATGAATGAGACAAAGGCAGGGAGGCGTCCTTTACAGCTAAACAGCAGAGTGAGAGAACAGCCAGCACCTCTACATTTATCACATTATACAGCACATGTATGATACTGACAGGGATGAGAAGAATTTAGTGATTCTGATCCCATCATTGATATTACTTATTGATTCTCAGTAGCTCTGCTCTGACAGTCACCACCATCACTGAGCAGCATATCAAAGACATTTGTGCACATTAACTGCATGTTGTGGCTCAAATGTTTGTGCATGTTGGAGGCATTTCCTCTTTGTTGTGATCAGTGTTGGTCATTACTCAAAACAGTCATTATTACACATATTACACAGAACACTTTAATTAAAAGTAATGGAGTACGTTACTTCATTACTCCTCATAACATTACTTTGATGTTACTGTGTAAAATGAACAAATGAGCATGTAACAACATAAAGCTGAGGTACAGCCCCACACACCAACACAGATCCTGATGAGGTCACGTGATGTTTCTCTGAGTGTTTATGAACACAAATCAAAGATGAAACAGCACAAAGACACTTCAAAGTGATTCTACTGTAGAAACATGAACAGGTAGAAACCTGCAGCCTGACTGCTCATCACTTTGTTACCTGTTCAAGTTCAGCAGCAGCAGCTCACTTTATCACGGTGCTGGTCTGGGGTCAGTGTTTACTCAGCTTTAACCTCACTCTGGGTTCTTGGCTAGCCTAGCTTTAGCTTAGTGTTAGCATGCTGTGTGCTAGCTTAGCGTCAGAGCTCTGCAGGTGTCTCGTGTGTAAATATTAATCACAGTGAGAGTAAAGGAGGTAAAGGGCTGTGACGTCATCACGTACGCTGCGTCCTCTGTGGGCTCTGAGTGAACTCAAAGTACAAACTACAAGTACACAAACACGAACGTAGCTCAGAGTGGCGGACACACTCGGCCTCGTTGGTCCAGCTGTGAGTCCGTTACCGTGAACTATGGAGCGGCAGATTTGTGCTGAACTAAGCTGCACACAGCTGATGTTAGCCAGGAAACATTACACACTGACTTTAATGGAGAGACCGGAAATACAAACACACACAGTTTGTTGTGTGAAGAAATCAAACACGAGCTGAACAAACAGTAAAGTTCCTAAAGACAAACTGTTAAAGGAGGAAACAAAGCAAACTTACAGTTTCTTCACACACCAACAACAAGCTCCACTCCACGAAGTTCAGGAAGTGAAATTAAACTTTGAGCAGGAAGGAAACACCCAAAGAGACGTTTGAGGACAATCAAGAGCATTGGAACACTGTGCTGCGTTCAGTTGCACCTCGGAAACTCCAATCCTCTGGCAGGCTGTGATTTATTTCTGCTGGTTTTCCTGTTTGAAGCACAAACATCCGTCATCACTTTGTTGTTGTTCTTCCTGCAGCGTTTAAATGTTTCAGCACTGAACTGATGTTTCTTCAAAGCTCATTTCAACCTGTTGAAGTCATGAATGAAAGTGCAGACTGAGAGTGGATCACATGATGTTTGAGGTGTGTCATGTGACATGTTCAGTATTGTCACACATGTCTAGATTGTCCCTGATATCATAACTGCTCAAACACTGATGATTATATTTGAAGAATTATTCCTGATGGCAGCAAAGTTTGAATGGAGCTCTCTGTCTGTGCTGATTTGTCGCCCTCTGGAGGTCAAAGCACAAACTGCATGATGTCACTGTAACCACCACAGAGACAGGAAGTGTTTTTATGACTGAAACACTGAAATGATGCTAACGGCTGTCGTTAGGCTCACTGACAGCAGTGCTGATGTGTTCATGTCAAACACTGGCTCAGGTCAGACTCCTTCATCCTTCTCCAGCGTGAGGCCGCCCTCAGACCCACAGGAGCTCTGACCTTTGACCTCCTGACCCTAACCATTTTAGTCTTGTTGCATCTTTAAATGCAAATCCTGTGAAATGGTCAGGGGCGGCTCTAGAGAAATTTTCTTAGGGTGGCAAAATCAAAGCCTTTTTCCCCCAAACACATATGCAGGTGGTTACATGTGGTTAAAATGATTCAAATGCAGTAAGTATGCATGTTTTTCATATAAATATAGTCTATAACTTAATTATTGTCTGTACCCACATGATTACACACTTTAGTTACATGAAACATGTGAGTTTTGATGTTATGTACTGTACAGCCTGTATATTAAATACATATGTAGCCCAATAAGTATAAACTCCAGAAAGCTACACAACATGGGGCGCTTCATTTACAAACACAAGTCTAACTTAAGTTTCACTGTTTTTGTTAGAAAACAGTCACATTGTTACAGCTTAAATGACACAAAATGTCAGAAATCTGCACTGTCATGAACAAACATGTAAACCTCATTTTTCATGATTTGTTGGATTCACCCTCTGAGGTCTGAAATACAACCGGACATTTGTGACTCCTTTGAGTTTACGTTTGTATTTCACCCTCAGATTGTTTCATTTTATTTTTTCCTCCTCTTGCGTTGTTTGGTATCTTTTCAGCTCAACTGAATTTAGTTGTTTTTTCACTGACATACTGCATTAGTATTACTATTACTATTAATGTAACTATTACTGATCTGAAATCACACAAAGAACCTAAAATCCTAGCAGTATTTTTTACTGTAAAAAAACCACAGACGTGTTGGGTAAATGTTTATAACTTGAAATGCAAATATAAATTGTACATTTTGTAAACAGATACAACTATTTATCTAAAAATGCAGCCAATACACCTGCTGTTTTTTCATTTTCTACAACCATTTAAAATAGCACTCACCTTCCTTCATTTCCACAGTGTAACATCCACCCACCTGTGTAAAATCCAAAATTCCCATGGTGTTGTTCAAAATGTGCTCTGGCACAATCATAAGCATCGCTTGCTACTGAAAACAAGAAGAAAGCCGGTCCTGCTATGGGCTGAACCATTTGTTAATGTGGAGGGGGGGACACTATGGAATATATCCAGTTCTAGCATTTATATTCACTGCTGACTGTAACTACGCTCAAACTGTTAAACTTATTTTAATAAACAACACTGTCATATGCAAAACTGGGGTGGCACTTGGGGTGGCAAGGGATCATTTTAGGGTGGCACTTGCCACCCCATGCCACCCTTCTAGATCCGCCCCTGCTGATGAAGCCAACAGGTTCGCTTCATTTGCAAAAAGCAGATATGAGTTTCTGAGGCCACAGTCTTCTGTGGCAGAAGGGGAATCAGGGGAAGCCCTGGAGGAGTCCACCACCCACCAGAAACAGGTCTGAGCTCTCACTGCAGTTGTAAAGGGGCTACACAGCCCACATGAGGCTGAGGGATGCAGCCTTCTGTCAGACTGTCACTAACACAGAGAAACACCCGTGTACACTCATACTCATGGGCACATACACCAATCAACCTAACCCCACTAACTGCTCGTCTTTGGACTGTGGGAGCCAGAGAACCCAGAGAGGACCCAGACATGGGGAGAGCATGCAAACAGCTTAGATGTTGGATTTGAACCCAGAACCTTCTTGCTGTCAGGAAACAGTGCCAACCACTTTTCCACTGTGCTGCCTGTTTGACTCTGATACACCCATTTTTGAGCTCTTAAAAACAGCCCTCCACACAACAGGGACAAACCATAAAGGACTTTGTGGCTTGTAGCAACCGAAGAAAGTTTAAGGTGCAAAATAAAGAGGTTGAAAGGAAAGTAATAAAGGAAACATGTAATTATAACAGTAATGTTGGCTGTGTATCACGTGTGGCATGTCATTGTGGGGCTGGCCTCTGCTGGGATTGAGAATATGTGATGGCGGGGGCAGGGTTGGTTACTGGGGTTTATCCTGATCTCCTGTTTAGTGGAACTGTGCTCCTTTGAATCCACAGCACTAACCTGGCACACACACATAAAATGCATCATTGCTACAGAGCACAGCAGGACTCATTATGAGTGGTGGGGCAGGCTGGATGGTGTTGAGGAGTCGTATCGCAGTGACATTGGCTCCCCTGCTTCACTCTCTCCTGCCCCACTAATGCAACTCACTAATTCCTCTGTCCCCTTTAGGTGGGGCTCACGCTGACAAGATAAAATAAGCTGCACGACTGGTGGGTGGGGGCTGTGCTGTCAGCCCCCCTGGGTCTGCTCCTCTGTGATCCTCAGTGGGCCAGTATGCCTCTCCTGGTAGCTCCATGGGGGATGGTGTGGTGGGTTGGTGGGTGCCATGGCGACTATGTGCGGACTTCACATTTTTGTCTGCTGTGACAGCTCCTTGATCTGGGCGGGGCCAGTGGGGTGTGGGTAGGTCCTTTGTGGGGCTTTGGACGTTGCCTGAATATTGTCAGGCAGCTGGGTGCTGTGCCTCGACCCTTTCTTCCTTTGCATTTGTGGTTTGGTGCCATAAATGCACAACATAGAAGAGCCACCTCGACGGGACAACACTCAGCGGTTCATCTGTCTCTCTTCCACAGCATGTCTTTATCCTGTCTTCCTTCTCTCACCTCAACCAATCACAGCAGATGGCCCCGCCCCTCCCTGAGCCTGGTTCTGCTGGAGGTTTCTTCCTGTTAAAAGGGAGTTTTTCCTTCCCACTGTCGCCAAAGTGCTGCTCACAGGGGGTCATATGATTGTTGGGTTTTTCTCTGTATGTATTATTGTACGAGCTACCTTACAGTATAAAGCACCTTGAGACGACTGCTGTTGTGATTTGGTGCTGTGTAAATAAAACTGAATTGAATTAAGAAACAACTCTTAGATTCCTCACATGATTCTCCTGTATTCCTACTGGACGCCAAGGTAATATAACATGGAAGTGTGTCACAGTGCCTGGTGGCCACATGTTACCCATAAACTGTCAACCTGACCGTGCTGTAGCTACGTCCAAAGACTAGTTAAAGATTAAAGCTTTTTGGGGGGTTAAATCTGACATAAATAAAGAAAGAATAACATTAAAGTCGATTCTTTTGATCACTGTAGTTCTACTTTGAGGATATGACGTGTAAAAACCCTCAGTTGTGGCTGGTGGATCTCACATTCCTGGTCTTTGTAATTCCAGTTCAATGAAGCCTCATTTTCACCTTTTTCCAGGTAAATTTTCCCAACTGTTCTAATGTCCATGCTGTGGCATTGTCCCATCATTTGTATTTCCTGTTAATGGATTTTTAATATGGTCTGGGAAATTACTATATATGAGTAACTTCCTGTTGTATTGCAGCTTAAGGCCATTGTCACTGAAATAAAGCCCGAGTTGTAATAGTTTGCATCCAGAACGAGGAAAAGGAAGAAACCCAAACACTGCTCAGTGGATGAGTCCGTCCTGGAATAAATACCAGGACAAAACTAAAAAGAAGAGCTTGTTTCCTCGAAGCAACAACAGAAAGCTCTTTGTCTCTACAGATGTTTCTGGGAAACACGTTAACAATATTTAAACATTTGTTCTTAATAAACGTTTTTACTTAATGATGCTTTATGATATTTCTATCTGACCTAATGCAGCAGCGTATCCACATGAACTCTGCAGTGTTTCTACCCAGAGGCCACCGTGGTCCTTCTTTACTAATGCTGAGGGTTTTCTCCCAGCCGTGATAGTCTTTGACAGGTAAACTGAGTCATTCCAGCCCAGTGCAAAAATAACCTCCCTGTCTGCTCTTAACTTCACGCATCGATGCTAAAACGTTGCATAACTGAACCTGCAGACTGTGATCCTGTAGCTGTCGAGGAGAGGGCTTGATGCCGTCCATCTTCTGCTCAATTAACAACGCCTGCAACCTTTTGAGCCTTGGTCCTGCTACAGTCACAAATATAACATCATCACTCTTTATTTCATGCACTACAGACTGCTGTCATTTGTCTGTTATGGCCCCACAAGGTCACTGAATTCTGTCATTCTTCTCCAATCCATGGTTTTCAGTCACTGGTGGGCAACATTACTCTACCACGACTGCAAACAGTGGACAGTTGGTAGGTAGTCCTGCAGGACGCCTGTCTCGAGCCAAGGCTACTTGGAACATCTCTCCATGGAGGAACAATGAAGACATGAAGAGAAACTATAAATCTTTGGGACTTGTGCTCCAACAGCTTTGTTTAAAGGCCTGAAAGTGGCGACGTCTCTCCCAGAGCTCCAGCTCAGTGACATCTATGTGTGCCTTGTATGCTTCAGCTGACGCTGCTGCCAGGATGAAAGCTGTCAAACCGAGCACAGCTACATGTTCCACCTGGATGGGTAAATAATGTGTTTGAGGTGAGAACAATCAGGAAAGCTCGCCAGCGGCTTTACTTCCTGAGGAGGCTGAGGAAGTTTGGCATGAACGCCAACATCACCTCAAATTTCTACAGGTGTGCAGTCGAGCGCTTGCTGACGAGCTGCATCACAGTTTGGTACGAAGCTGCTCTGCCAGCAGCCGTAAATCACTACAGAGGGTGAAGGCAGCAGAGCACATCACTGGCACGAGGCTTCCTGCCATTCAGGACATTTATCTCCAGCGGTGCCTCCATAAAGCACACAGCATCATCAAGGACCACAGCCACCCAGCACATCAGCTGTTCTCCTTGTTACCATCGTTACAGGAGTCTGTCTGCTCGGACTACAAGACTCAAAAACTGTTTCTACCACCAAGCCGTACGACACCTCAACCACAACACTTAAACACACACAACACAGCACTCAGAAGCTACCTGCAGCTTCACAAGTACTCTGTTTAATCTGCACTGGTCACTCCACTTTATTGTCATTGATATTTATATTTAAAAGTGCAATACTGAAATTTTCTGCTGCTCATTCCTGTGCAATGTCCCATCTGCCCTCCCGTCATATTTCTCTTCAAGATTTTCTTATTTAATCACTAGTGTACATATATTTATAGATACAAATATATTTAGTCATCTTTTCTCTTTTACCATGTCTCTCTAATATTTGCTCCTTACTATTTTTCTATTTTCTTTATTATTTTATTTTATTATATTTTCTCCTCCTGTATCAAGCTGCCGAGTGACTGCTGCTCGTCAAACACATTTCATTGCAATGTTGACCCTGTGCTAACTTGCATATGACAAATAAAACTGAAAACTGAAAAGAAGAAACTGGTCGTTGTTAAAGGAAAGGTAATCTCCACATAAGCAGCTTAGATGACCTTCCACGTGTAAATCTTACAATGTGTTGACTTGGACATGAACAGTGTAGGACCAGAAAAGTCCCAGCAGTGTTAATTTGTCACATTAATGTAAAATGAAGTATTTTTCTGATGTTGGGTTAATCGTTCCTACAGTTTAAATGAGCCGTCACTGATGTTCACATGTGGCAGCCATACTCTACGGCTTCTGTAAATAAACACTGATTACTGAATCCAGTTTTGGCTACATTAAACTCAAAGACGTTCAAAGGATGGCTGGAAAGCTACAGACTGCAGTACTGTTTGGCACCAGTAGCAAAGTATGTCTGTTGTGGAGTTGTAGACATGTAACTTGAACATGTTTGTAACTTTTTACTAGCATTTTGTTTACTATGTTTCAGATCTATGGCACTAAATGGGGGACTGACCACGTTTTTGACCTTGACTGGACTTACTGGGTCCAGTAAAGATATCATAGCCAAAGGTGGCTCTGCTTCCAGTTCTGGCTTATAGGAAGATCTCTGAAGGTTGGGTGTAATCCTCTCCTGACTTTGGATCACTCTCTTAGATCTAAACCTCCAGCTCTGGACTCGCCATCCTCAAAGACTGCTCCATAAGAACACAGGCATGTGTGAACAGCCCACTCCTCCTTTGGTCAATGGCACACACTTTTAGACGATGTGTATTCAGCATCTGGCAAGAGTGGAATCAACTGGGGCTCTTTCTAAATTGGCGTCACCATTGATTGTGGTGGTGGCAGCAGCTCATTCTGCTGGCTCTGTGTAACAGGGTCATAAATCACATTGTTATAATGTGTTCTAAACCCCCAAACTGCTCCTTTTATACCTGACTTTTAGGACCTCCAAGCCTGTAGTTGTGTTCATTATCAGTTAGAGCCCCTCCTCGTTCTTTTCTTCTTCTTCGGTGCAATCCTATAAATACAGTGTACCCCTTTTGCCTCTCCCCTTTTCTACAATCCCCCTGTGGGAGAGGTGGGTGTCATTTCTTTCCAACACTTTAAAACACACATATAATGCATATTTAGCCACCTGGATGTTTCTGGTTGCAATTTTAGTTCGATTATTGTCATTATTAAGCCTGTTTTTGTTAGATGTTATAAGTGTGTCGTATGTGTGTATCATAAATGTGTTTTAGGCGCCATAAATGCTAGCATGAATATATACTCCTTGCTAGCTTGGGAGCTGTGGTGGGTTGAACTAACCCTCTTCCCCACTGTTTGTATTTGGTCGTAGGAGCTGGAGTGGGCAAATTATTTACTGGGAGGTCTTTCTTTCTTTTACCTTTTTTATCAGCCACTCAACAAAACAACATTATATTATATTTAATATATATTAAATATATGCCAACTGATTCAGTACGTTTCATGTAGAAATATGTGTGGCAACTTTTTGTTGCAGCAATGAACTATCAGGCTGGAGTGTGCTGCCACAGCACAGAGCAGTCACAGAGTCCTGCAGGCAGAAGAGGAGTGATCGTGTTAGCCACCTTACAAAACAAAAAGACATGAAGTGAAAAGCAGAGCGCAGAGTGAGGCAGAAGAAGACAGACTGGGCCAAGTCCTGCATGTGCGAGAGCGAGCGAGACCCGGGACAACGTCATCCGCCTCGCCTGGACTAGTCCGCCGGCCGGAGGAGGGACAGTGGCTGCACTGTGCAGCCGAAGAGTCACTTTGATCGCGCAGGAAACGAGCGACGCAACCGGTCCACCGTCCGTGCAAACTGCGCCAGGCAGCGTATTGCACGCCGGAGGACACCGAGGAAAGTCACAGTAGGAGCGGTGCTTAGTGAGAGGTGATGTCGGGGGGACATGGCTTCTTCTCCGGTCACCCCAGCATCGCTTGAAGGAGAAACACCTTCACCCACCGGGAACGAGGAGCCCGCGACCACCCGACAGGTACGACACGCCTCCGAGACCCTCTGCGCGCCCGGTAACGTTGTAACGTTTTACCGAAGTTCATTCGCAAACACACCAGTTTAAGATGGACCCGGGAATCAGCACACGGGAGCACTGGTGTCTGACTCAGCAGAAACGGCTCGACGTGCGTGTAATGCTTCGTATTTGATAACGATGGAATAATTCTTTAAAATAAGCACACAGATAAACACTGGTGGGTGGAAAAGCTCGTGTTTTGGTGAAATGAGTCCCGCCTAGTCCGGTCTACACCTCATTCAGCAAACATCTGAGTCACCCTGAGACGCCAGTGCGCGTCCTTGTGATGCAAAAAGCCGTAAGTGACACGCTGTTTACACGCAGGAGCAGTTTAACACATGCAGGTTGTGCCAGTAGGCGTTTCCTTCAATGTGACACCAAACGTGTAAATCAGTGCTGGGAGCGGATGTTGGACCTGATCAGTCTTAATCTGACAAACTGTAGTTCCTGCTCTGTTTCTAATTCAGCCCCATGACAGACAACCAGCATGTTCTCCTGTCACGTGTTATTGACACGCACATATTTAGTCGTGTGTGGGATGTTAAAGGTGAGTTTGTTCAGGGCACGATCAGACTGAGGCCATTTCAACAGGTGCAAGGAAGTGTTAGTGTGGTTACTACGGCAGCACTGATGCCCTGATGAGTGCACATGGCTGGAATGAAAAGTCAATGCTATGTATAGCATGAACTACTTGTTGTCTAAGGCGGTGCAGAGAGTGAGCAGGAAATATCTGAGGTTGGATATTTCAGTACATACAGAGCTGTGCAGAGACATTAGGATCTTAAACTATTGTCTGTATCTGGCAAAGCGAGAATCTGAGCCTTGTGTACAAACTGTCTGGTGTTTGTTCTGGCAGGAATATGAAACTACTGTGCACAGCATGCTTATTAAGATGGCCCAGGACCAGGTCATCTTGCAGGATGGTAGTGTTACATCGAGAAGGTTCCTCTTTAATTGTTGGATTTCTGTGTGAGTTTTCTCCCTGTGCCTCTGTGGCCTCTCCCCACAGTATCTGTGTTTGTGTTTAAAGTGTTTAAAGTACAGCACTAGATGATCGTATGGGTGAATGTGACTTGTTGTAAAGCACTTTGAGTTGTTGTCTATATAAAGTCTAAATGGAAATCCACTTATGTGCAGAGGACCAGAAGATCCAGCGCATCGAAATAAAAAGTTCTTTGCTTAAACAATGAATTGTGCGATAAAATATTAATTTACAAATTCATTTTTAAGTTATTTTATTTATTCAATACAAAAGTAATTTATTATCTAGTAATTTAATTGAAAATAAAAAAATTTATAAATCAGTATTTGAAAATAAATTATTATTCCATTAATAAATACTTCAAATCAGAAAAAAAAGAAATAAAATCTCAATAAAAACCTCACATCAAAAATCCTTTTCCTGTGTCGTCTCATGTCCAACATCTGTGTAGGCAGAGTGTAAACACAGAGGCTGAATGGCCTTTGGTATAGGTGCAAAGCTAAGACTGTCTAACCAATGACAGAGCTCCTTACCTCGCACCGGCTAATCTGCATTGCTCCGGGATTTCGGAAATTTATCCATTTATTCATTATGATGTGGTTCAGCATCATAATGCTGAACCACAGAAACACACACACACACACACACATATATATATATATATATATATATATATATATATATGTGTGTGTGTGTGTGTTTCTGTGGTTCAGCATCATAATGCTGAACCACAGAAACACACACACACACATATATATATATATATATGTATATATATTAGGGGTGCAATGATACTCGTATCGATATTGAACCGTTCGATACAGTGCTTTCGGTTCGGTATGCATGTGTATCGAACAATACAAAATTTTTAATTTATTTCATCAACTTTCCTTCTGACGATGCTGTCTGTGTTGAGCGCTCAGTGGATCTGTGTTCGACTACTCCGCCTAGGCTGCACTGTCGAGCACAGATCCACTGAGCGCAGCGCAAGCTAGCAGACAGAAGCTAAGCTCGTTGCAACATGGCAAACTGAACCTCCCCCACTAGTGATGGCCAAATGAAGCTTTCCGAAGCACTGAAGCTTGTATTGAAAAACGGTTCATTACTCGAAGCTTTTCAACACAGTCCTCTCCGGTGACATCTGGTGGTGAAAACTTTGAAAAGCAGCTTGAATCTGCAAAATAAAACGGACTGCTCAATCATCACTGCTCACTCAAGAGTGGAGTTCTCTCTGATATTGGGCCACCGTTCCGTTGCTTTGAACATGTAATTGGTTTTGTTTTCTCGATTGGGGGGCTGAAAAAAATGTAATGCGTATCTGCGTAATACATTTTGATCAATAAACTTTCCCTATTTAAACATGCACTATGGTGTGGCCTTTCTTTGCTCATAACTCCTTGATGTTGGTAAATACAATAAGTGAGCAATATATATAATATACATATGAGAATGCACAGCACATTATGGAGTATGCCCCTGCTGTGGAGTCCTGCCTCCATCTACTTGTCGTTTAATCACTGGACAGCTGGACAGGTTCATACAAAATATTAGATGAGGCCAATTGTCCTATACATATTTTTGACCTAGGGGTGGGATTGATTGTGAACTGGAAAGGGAAAATGCTTAGGAAGCTGAGTACGGCTGCATCGTCACTGATTTGTAGAATCATTTTGATTCGATACAGGATCCGATTTGATTGGAATCTGGAAAGTTTTGCTTCAGTCAGAAATATTACAAGTCTGATCATTTAACAGTATATATCCATAATTTCGTATCTATTAAAAGAAAGCTGACACATGTGAGACTTAATTAGAGATGTAAACAGAGAGTTATGAAACCTGCAGCTGCAGAAGCCAGCGGAAAAAAAAGAGGCAAACACAGCGCGGACCCGACGACGCACCAAAATCTGATTCTGACACGTCTGTGTTCACGTTTGTATGCAGAATCCGTAAACCTGCTCCCAGTTACTGTTTTAGCTGTATGGTGTTTGACGACATGTTGTGAGGTTTAACCTGATATGCTGGCATTTCAGGCATAATAACGTTAATTTACAAATCGACACCGGATTGTAATGAATCAATATCACTTTATTCAATTTAGCATGGATTGTAATCAGAAAAGCGATAATCAAAACCCACCCCTAATCAAGAACTTGCAAAGTAAAAACATGATCTATGTAAGGTAGCCCTTTTGTTATTTACAGTTAACAAGAGGATTAGTGTTACTGTGCGCTGGCTGAGTCTGTTTCTTTTCTTAGAAATAGTTTCTCCTGCCCTGGAGAAAATCCACTTGCATGGAACAGAAGAGGCTGTGGAGTGCAGGAACTACACTGCAAGTTGGTAGATATGCAGGTATTCCTGGGTCCTGCAGACTATCACCTAACAACAATAAACAAAATGATTTTCTAAACTGTAGCAATGTAATGTACGTATAGTGTCAAATACATTTTTGTAGTCTTCATTAGCTTTAATTCACATGGAAGTGTTCCTGAAGTCATATGCTGTAATGATATTTACATTATGAAAACATGATTTTGGACATTTCAGGTTTTTCACTTCGGCAGATAAAATAAATTGAGCAAAATCAACTCAAAATATTCCCACACGCCAGAACGTCCTCTCTTCCTCGCTGGCTCCATATCTGTCAGTGGAATGATCACCTCGTCGCTATCTGTCACCATCAACACACTCCACGAATCCCGTGGATGATTCACTTCCTTATATCCGTTTGAATCAGGTACCAAAGCAGTTACGTGCGTAATGAAGCTTCGGACATCACTGGTCACGTGACTTTTGCCAAACGAAGCAAGCCTCGACACAGTGCTTCTGAACCAGTGTGTTGTTTTTTTCGACACACGCTCCGGAGCATCAGCTTCAAGCGGGCCATCACCATCCCCCACCCTCATTCAGATCTGGCCTTTGGAACTATTTTGGTCTTCATGTGACGTATGACCCTGAAGGTAAGCGCGTCATGGACTAAAGTAAAACAGTATGTTGGATGTGCCACGCAATGCTCAATTACATGGGTGGGAACTAGTGTGTTAGCGCAGTTAGCTCGTTAACGTGTTGGCCGTCTAGCCCCACGCACGGGGCGATCCGCGGTAGCTCGTTAACGGAGATTTGCCGTGTTGTGGCGTTAACGTCATTTCAGATTAACGCTGACAGCACTAGTGGGAACACAACGAATATGACTGCACATTTACTCCGACATCATCCTGGTGCAAAGACAAGAGGAAGGAGACAAAACAACAAGCACGCATGCTGCAAACTTTACCCGAGTCATTTAGACAGCTGTTAGCACAGGATTCTCCTTATGGGGACCTGATATGTTTAATATGCTGCTGAGAATATAGCCCAGAAGAAGCGTATAGTAGAGCTTTTATTTTGAAAGAGACATTTCTCTGTAATAAACTCTCTTTTCCAAAGATGGGTGATTCCTCCATCAGATAGATTTTTTTATTATTATTTTGTTGTTTCAGCAACATTAAATTTAAAAACTGTACTTTTGAGTTAAAATATATATTTATAATTTTAATAAATGACAAATTAAAAAGGCATGAACATTTTTTTTGTATCGAAAAAATATCGAACCGTGACACCAAAGTATCGAACTGAACCGAACCGTGAATTTTGTTTGTCGTTGCACCCCTAATATATGTGTGTGTGTGTGTGTGTATTTATACATCAATCCATTTTCTTGCTTATGGAGTTCAGGGCCTGGGACCTACTCCATGTCAGCTTTCAGTGTTTATAAACATGAACATTATGAACTCATGACTCCCTTGGGAAGCCTATGGTTTTTCGGCAGGGGATATTTGTTTTATCACAGTTCATTACCAAACAGAGCAGGGTTCTAATTGATTTGTGGCTTTTAGGATATTATGTACAGGTGTGTAAAAGTGGAGTGAATATAATTACAAACAGCAATGCTAGTGGAGTGATGACAGACAGGGCGGTTGGGGGGTGGTGAACAGTTTGCCAACAGTTCTCCCCTGTAGAGAAGGACATCTGCCATTTCTTTTTCCTTTTAGTCAAACAATTCAGGTAGTGATGAAAGAAAATCAGACTGTGGCAGTGCTTGCAGCAGGTAACGGAGTGATAATGCAGAGTTTTTACTAGAGATGGACCGATCCGATATTACGTATCGGTATCGGTCCGATACTGACCTAAATTACTGGATCGGATATCGGAGAAAAATAAAAAATGTAATCCGATCCATTAAATATCACGAAAGCACCTCACAAAACTTGCAACACGCCGTAACTCACCTCAGAACGTTAGCACGTCGGAGCAGTATGCATCACGTGATAGAGCGGCTGTGGCATGCGGGACCTGTCGGTGGTCTGGATAGCATGTGGAGCTTCGCTAGCAACCCGGCATTTCATCTCCGACAAAGTTATCCCCGAGAGAAGTAAAGCAAGTGTGTAAGTCCATCTCTGAATGTTTGTAAAGCATTCCTGCGTTAAGCTTACCAAGCGACTGCCTCTCGCTCTCCGGCTGCTACTTCAATCATGAAACTGCTTAATGATCAGCTGATCGGCTTTTCTGTCTCGAGTCCATCTCTCTTCTTTGTTTTTGGTCCACTTTGCACCAGAAAGAGGAAACCAGCGGCTGAACAACAGCAGCACGTTTAAGCTTGATCAGCTGTTGTTAGAATGTATTTAATATTACTTTCTACACCAGGATCTTTTTCTACGTAGCTGACGGCTGGTAACTGTGCAGGGGCGGATCTAGCAAAGTTTAGCCAGGGGGGCCGATAGGGCATTAACAGGGAAAAGGGGGCACAAAGACATACTTTTCTTTCTTATTCTCATTTAAAATGTCGAGCTTTTAATAAATAATTATCTGACACCCAAAGTTTTAATTTGATGTAAAATGAATAGAAGTCAATTACTGTATATAGTAACTATTAAGTCTAATATATATACCCTAGTAAGCTATAGTACTTTTTCCTTTGGGAAGGTACCATCTGTGCAGTCTGCAATTTTGTTGAAGAAAGATGTTGAATCTATTTAATATTTCTTGAAAAATAATTGATTTCTGTGCATTTTTATTCACACTGCATCAAATTAAGGTTGATTACGTCGATTAAGCATCATGAGGTGGAGCGTGAGGGGTGGTTCCCTATTTTTTATTTATTTATTTTTGTTGTTGCTGGGAGTTGGAACCCTATTAGTTAGGTTGCTTAATATTTATGCTAAGTACTCTTTAAAATACCAGAATAGGGAGGATGGTGTAGGTCTAAGTTTATTAGATTGATCAGTATTGCTGAACTATGAAATATTTTTTTTGTATACAGGTATAACAGAATAGCTTTAGTGTAGTTGTTGTTTTAAACTTGAGTATGAACTTATACAAAATGCAGCAAGATATTAAAAAAACAGTTTTGTTGATTAAAAAACACTATATCGGATTCATATCGGTATCGGCAGATATCCAAATTTATGATATCGTATCGGACATAAAAAAGTGGTATCGTGCCATCTCTAGTTTTTACTGCAGTGGACAGTCCCTAGTGTGACCATCGCTGGAACCAACCAGCTGATTTACACCATGGCAGCAGTCATCAGTGAAGTTCTTGGCTGCAACATGAACAATCTCAAGTAGCAATGCTACTAAACTTGCTGGAGAACTTTTAGTTCAGGCCACTTGATGAGTTTCACACAGTACTGTATATTATTTTATTAGGTTGGCACAAATGTAGGATTGTGTTTGATATCACGATGTGTCTGTTTCCTTTTCATATTACACTAAAGAGATCATCGCCTACAAGCCTCCGTAAACGAACAGCATGTCTATAAAAGCCCATTCATCATCCGGCCCTCCTGCTCAAACACAACCATGTAGCGCTCATCCCTCCACCCGTCTCATTCAGCATCCACACACATGTTGCAGGGAACGGGAAATAGAGTAGAGCAGCAAAGCTTGATTTTCTTTAGGATTGGTTAAACTAAAAGACGTTGACAAGGAATTTTAAGGGTTTTAGGAAGCATAAAACCGAAATCAGTTGTATTGGATACGAGTATAAATGTGTGATACAATTCTTCATTACTACAGCTCTTTGAGTGCTTTTGTAAAAAGTCAAATCTGTGTGCTCCATTAAACCCTGTAGAAGTTGTTTCGAATGCTGACAGTGGACAAACAAAGTTGTCATTTAGCTTAAACATTAACAGTAGAAAAGGCCCGATAGGAATCTAACATCCTTGGAATCAAGCTGTGGGAGTGAGTTTTGAAACCTTTCTGTAGGACTGCTTTAAACTTGCCTTCTTGGTGATGTGTGTCTGATGTCTTGTTTGACTTGAGCAGATTCTTTACGTGCTTTAAGTTTCTAACACATTTGCTTTAACCAGTAATTGAAACTGCTGAGTAGGAAGTACTAAAGTGGGTGTTGAGCATGTTGGGTGTGTCCTTATTACCTGTTTCGATGTTTTCTTTTAATTGAAAGCGTTTCATGAATATGAAATGCTTCTGCGTAATGTTAAACGTTATAAAATAATCTTATGATTTAAACTCTGTATTCATGGCTTATTCTTTCCTGGCCTTTCCTGTAAGCACTTTTATGCTCGGTGGTAAAATATCACAGAACTAGCAGTTTGTCGAGTGTCATACCGCCTGGATTAGTGGCTCAGCTGGTAATTCAGAGATTTATGTAGCTTAGTTTTCTGTGTCATGCTGATTTGGGGAGACTGGACACAGACCTGAGTCATTCTCTTCTGGGTGATCACAGTGGTTACTCTCCTCCCTTCCTCATCTCACCCTGCAAAGAAATCTGCCTTGACCTCTTCCTCTGTGTTAGTTTGCTGTCCTTTCATTAGCTAGCATTAGGTCTGTCTCATTCTCCTCTCCTCCATGAATTTATCCCCACTAATCCCATTACATGCTTGTCCTGCAGACACACCAGCAGATGACAAACCATCCATTATCTTGGACGGAGGTACACGTAGCGATGAATTAGGCAGCAATAAAGCTTTTATTCAGCTGCAGTTATTTGTCTTTCACAGAGATACGTTGGGTTGAACACTGTTGCACTGCTGTAATAGAAACATGTACACACTAGTGATGGGTCGGTCGCGAACGAAATGGCTCTTAGAGCCGGATTTCTGACATGAACGACGCGAGTCGGCTCCTAATCTATTTAATTGTGTTGTGGTTTGCAGTGTTTTGTGTTGTTTTCACTTTAAATTTGTAAAAGGAAAAAGCTGAAAATTTAAATAGTTAAAAGTTGAAATGTGAATAGTTGATTTTTGTATTATATGATTTATTTATTACATTTTATGTGGAGTGAATAAATAAAAGAATATTTACGGTGGCCCCTAGAGACAAAACACATAAAAACTCCAAAACACGTAAAAACTCCAAAACACGTAAAAACACGTACAAACTCCAAAACACGTAAAAACTCAGAAGCACATAAAAAGTCAAAACACGTACAAAAGACAACAGACGTGCTCCAGGATGCTGGGCGCAGTGTTGAGCTTTTGTTACCTGGTGGCTACACAAGCCAGCAAGTACCAACGACCGGATTTGGTGTGTGGTAGTAACAGGTAAATGAACTTTTTTTTAAATTATTTGAATATATATGAGTGCCTGTGTATAAATACACAAACAATACACACATGCTTTCATGCTTTCAATTGTGTAATTTAGGTGATCTAGTAGCTCTGCTTTGGAAGTTCAGTTCATGCTAGAAATGTGTTTTGGAGTTTGTACGTGTTTTGTCTCTAGGGGCCACCGCATATATTTATATATAAACATATATAAATAATAATAATGGATTGGATTTATATAGCGCTTTTCAAGGCACCCAAAGCGCTTTACAATGCCACTATTCATTCACTCTCACATTCATACACTGGTGGAGGAGGCAGCTACAGTTGTAGCCACAGCTGCCCTGGGGCAGACTGACAGAAGCGAGGCTGCCATATCGCGCCATCGGCCCCTCTGGCCAACACCAGTAGGCAAGTAGGGTAAAGTGTCTTGCCCAAGGACAAAACGACCAGGACAGAGAGCCCAGGGATCGAACCGGCGACCTTCCGGTTACAGATGCGATTCCCAACCCCCTGAGCCACGGTCGCCTGAAATAAAACCACTTTTTTTTTACATTAGTAATTCCTTTTGTGCATAATTTTATATTATTGTTAATAATAATGTAAATTATTGCAACAAAACAACCTGAAGAGCCGGTTCTCTAACAAGAGCCAGAAATCCCATCACTAGTACACACTGACTATAACATCAAATGTGAAGTCGTGCAG
Organism: Diplotaxodon limnothrissa; assembly: GCF_057381915.1. Lineage (NCBI taxonomy): Eukaryota > Metazoa > Chordata > Actinopteri > Cichliformes > Cichlidae > Diplotaxodon > Diplotaxodon limnothrissa. The sequence continues at coordinate 214,692 of NW_028188558.1, read as the reverse complement.
GCCGTGGTCATTTTTTAACATGTCTCTTCCAGATTGGACGTGACCTCACATTTATCAAACATACTTTATAAAATCAAACAGTTAGAAATGACATTCATTACTTCATTATGTAACATGTGATCTAAACAGCCTGTTCTTAGCCCTCACAGCACATTTGTTTCCAAAGCAAAGTAAATTGAAATAATTGTGCCAATAAATTAGATTTGAAAGCTCTTATTCTAATTTTCTGTTTTGATGATATTTGGGATATGCTGTTTATGTAGAACAGCTAAAACTAGTTCTTTATATTCCCATATAAATGATAAACACATATTATTTACAAAACACTGCCCGGTGGACGCCAAAGGACGGCCTGTTTTGATTACGCTGGGATCTTTTTGGAGCGCACATTTTTGGTCTACGATCAAAGCTGCCACACCACGCTGGATTAATCTCCCAGTAGCTGAGTTTATGAAGTCATAAGAAAGGAATGTCCCACACGTTCCTGCTGTTACACCATATTTGGACTGGGACACCTTTGCTAACCTCTGTTGCTCAATGACACACTGATTTGAATCTGGAGGTGCTGGCGACATATTTGCAGCAGTGTGGGTTCACAGAGGCTGTTTGGACTCTGAGCATGTGACACACCAGTAGCGTGCCACGCTGGGCCTCTCGGGGTGGCGTACAGTGTCACTGTGTGTGTCTATTTAAGAGTTTGTCGTGTAAATGAGGACAACCAAGATATGTGAAGTATAGAGTGGTGTACCACAGTGACAGGTTAATGTCAGTGTGAGTGTGTGTAGCAGTTTGTGTGGCCAGAGAAGGTCAGCAGCCTCCAGAGGACAAAGCGCTTGTGTTCTTCCACAATCGCCCGTTTGATCAGACAGATCATTTGGCATCTGTCAGGGTAAAAACAACAACACAACATGAAACCAAGCATACGCTCTGCAGTCCTACAGCTAACTCCTGACAGTCTGTCTGCTGTAGGCTGAAGAAATCAGGGGCTCATTCATCTGCACCTGTCAGCGTCTTTATGCTAACAATAGATCAAACAGTATGTGTCCACAGGATGTGTAATGTTGAAGGTTACCGTACATCCTTATCTCCAGCACTGAGAATCAGTTATCACTGATCGCTGTCTCTGCTTTGTTTTGACATGTTTCATATTTATATATTTCATATTTATAAGGTAAATACCCTACAACATTACAGAGAAGAAGAAGTAACCCCAGGCTCGGTGAGGGGCAGCCATCTGCCGTCACCAGCTGGAGGTGATGAGTGGAAGACTCGATAGGCCACTCTTATTTTCATCCACTGCTTTGTTACCTCGACACGATGTTTTGGATCATCGTCATGCTTGAACATCCATCTTCATGGGACGAAGGTTCCTCGTCACAGTACGATACGCGCTCCTGTCTATTGGCCCTCCATGCAGGGAGGTCATGTTGTGCTCTTAGCAGAAAAGTGACCCATGTTTCCACCGCTTTACTGTGGGGGTGGTGTTCTTTGGTTTTTAGTGATTGTGAGGACGTTTTCACAGACAAACCGTCACAAAAAAACCCATTAAGTGCCAAAATAACATAAACCTGTAGTTTTAAAATTTTTAAAAAACTTCTCAACAGAAAATCTGTTTAAACAAAAAGGTTTTGAAGTGCTTTTTAAAAGAATTGACAGAGTCAGCTGTAGACTGGTGCAGAGCCTTGGTGGTTTCTCTAATCCAGCACAGAGGCCAGTACATTAATCTAAATGCAATGACGGAAACGCATTGATAATTTCTTCCAGTTCAGCAGAGGAGACCATGTTTCACAATTTAGAAATGTTAGGAGTGAGATAAAGATTTTACACAGTTGAAACTCAGAGAAGACTCAAACATTACACCAAGATTTTGAATGCTGAACTTAGCATGTGAACAAAAACAGAATAGAATGCGTTTTATTGTCACTACACACATGCACAATAAGCTTCAGAGCATCTCCTATTCAGTGCAGACGTGGGAAAGAAAGGGGGTGAGTTGCACAGTTCTGCAGCACTATCTACAAATATAGAAACAAAACATAGTGCGATATATTACAGTGTGGGTTACTGCACGTAAATTAAGTGTTGCACTGTGGTGATGATAGTTGTGTAGTCTGTGTATAGAGGTCCTACATTGGGGGGTGGAACTGTGTTTATCATGTGTGAGTTCAGGTTACGGGTGGAAAAAACTGTTGTGAGTCTGTGGGTCTCCTTGCTGATGCACCTGTAGCGCCTCCCTGAGGGAAGCAGGTTGAACAAGTTAGAACCGGACTGGAGCTGTCATGGATAATGCTTGCTGCTCTGCTGAGGCAGCGGGAGGAATAAATGTCCATCAGGGAGGGGAGAGGGCAGCCGATGATCTTCTGTGCTGTCTTGACCACACTCTGAAGCCTCTATCCGCCTTAGTGCAGCTGCCGTACCATACCGTGATGTCAGCAGCAGGTTGGAGTTCAGCTTGTACTTCCTGAAGACTCTCAGGAAGTGCAGCCGCTGTTGGGCCTTCTTGACGACCGCTGAGATGTTGTCTGTCCAGGAGGTGTCAGCAGAGATGAGGACACCAAGGAACCGGGAGGTGTGGACCCTCTCCACACACTCCCCGTTGATGTAGAGGGGGTCCAAGTCAGTGCCTCCTGATGTTGACAATGACCTCTTTGGTTTTCTTAGTGTTCAGTCCCAGGCTGTTTTCTGAACACCATGCTGCCAACTTTAGGACTCTGTATGCTGATTCTTTCATCCGGGCTGGACTTCTTATTCTTGACTGAAACTTGGCTTTGCCCTGGTGAGTTCTTTTCTTTCTCAGAACCAACCCGATTCACCTTTCTAAGCTCACCCCAGTCCACTGACAGAGGTGGAGGGCCAGCTTCAGTTTTTAAAAACAAATTCACTGTGGTGTGCCTCAAGGATCTGTGCTCGGCCCAGTTCTTTTTCCTTGTACATGCTGCCTTTGGGAGTAATACTTAAAAAATATAACATTTCCTCTCACTGCTACGCCGACGACATAAAAATTTATTTCCCTTTGACATCAGATGTCTCTACGTCTCTGGAACCCCTGTTTGACTGTCTAAATGAGGTCCAAACGTGGTCACGTCTCTCACACTGAACGAGGATAAGACAGAAGTTATAGTTTTTGATAGTCACACCCCGCTGGAACAACTTACTGATGCCTTAGGGCCCCTTGGTAGCCATCTCTCACTCACTGTTAGAAACCTTGGTGTTTTCCTGGACAGCTCAAGAAATCGACCTCCTCTGTGGTAAAAAAACAGTTTCTACCAGCTGCGTCAGATATCTAAAGCAAAGCCATACCTCCCTTTGAAGGACCTTAAAAAACTCATTCATGGTCTTATCACTTCCAGATTAGACTACTGTAATTCTCTCTACTCGGGCCTCCCACCTTCCTCTATTCACCGGCTCCAGTTAGTTTGAAATGCAGCTGCGCGTCTCTTAACTGGAACTAGAAATTATGCCCACATCACACCAGTTTTAGCCAACCTACGTTGGCTCCCTGTTGATTATCGTACCAATATTCAAAATTCTTTTGCTTACCTTTAAAACTTTAAACAATTTAGCTCCCAGCTATCTACGCGAGCGCCTCCATTTGTGCATCCCTAATAAGGCACTTAGATCTTCCAATCAAATGCTCCTGACGCAGCCGAGGTCTCGTCTGAAGTCCAGAGGGGATCGGGCCTTTGCTGTCGTACCTCCCAGACTCTGGAGTAACCTCCCTCTTTATATTCGTCTCTCCGAGTCCATGCAGTCTTTTAAATTGCGTCTTAAAACTTATTATTTTAGTCTGGCTTTTGATCCAAACTACTATGTTATTTCTATTTTATTTATTTATTTATTTTGATAACACTTCTGAAGCGTCAGAGCTGTCCTTGCCTGTGATAGAGCTGACCTGCCATAGGACACTGGGAAGAGTGTAAATCCAGGCTGAATTCCTTGTGTTGGACAGTATTTGTGTGCAGCAGCAGCAGAACGCACAAATCAAACTGTATGTTTTGGTAAGCCTGGCCTTCTTGTACTGGATGTCAGTGAGCCAGTAGCTGGTGAGTTCATCACATTAACATTTTTACTAGCAATTTCACTAGCTGGGACCACATCCTCAGTTACGATGAGCGATGATGGATGAGGGAGCGTGTACTGGTGCTGCAATGTGGGGAAGGCCTCAAAGAGGACCGGCAGCGGCTCCTGGGCTCCAGGTGGGCATGAAAATGAGAACCGAGGGTATTGGTGAAGGGGGCATATATAAACTGAGGCGGCGAGAATGAGGTGTGGTCCCACTCCTGAAATTCAGATAATATCTCCACTTAGAATAAACTGGGTCAAAGAAAAAGTGCCTCTGATTGGGCTGCTTTCTACAGTTGGCTGTGAGTCCATTGCAGGGCATCAAACATGGATAAGGGGTTGTTTCAACAGTAATTCTATGATGGAAAATTAACGAGGCATTTATCAGGATCTATATTTAATTTAATATCTATTTAACATATTTAATCAATATAAAGCTCAGTGTCTATTTCTTAGCTTGTAAAGTTGTGAAATTCATGGCAGATTCACTTCTTGGCTGTTTTGCGTTTTATTAGATAGTTGATAATAAAGAGTGTCTTTGCCTGTGGCTTTGTTAAGACTGCAGGTTTTTGTCCGCCTGACCTTTGGTGACCTTGGCGAGCTCAGGATGAACAGGCTGTCTGCTCTGTTTGGGTGTGATGCTGCCTGCAGAGACAGTCTACTCTCATGCAGACACAACATCTTTACTGATATAACGTGGTCATGGACTCTTCTCTGTTCTTCCTTATGAAATAATAGTAAAATGACTCTGCAGTTTTGATTCAAAATGCACCAGGTCTGCTCAGTCTGAATCACACCGTTAGAGCCAGACCAAATGATTGGAGCACCAATGTTAGCACTCAAAGAGTCTAAGCAGTACCAGCTTTGGCCAGTGCAGGAGTGAACATGTAGATCCATGTTGTACTGAGCAGACACTGAGCAGAGGCAACATGCAGTAAATGAATTAGTGGTCTCCACATGTTTGCACCCAAGGTTTCCCTGCTTTTGTGAGCTGAGCTGTTTTAATATTTTCCATGTATTAGATGATACTGTCCAATGCTTCCAGGGCTGTGAAGATGGAAAAAATGATGTTGCAGTCGTTGCTGAAGTGTTGGTACCATTTGAAGGAAGTCATTAAAGCGCCAGAGCGAGCAGACAAGGCAAGCACTCAAAGAATGTGGAAGGCAGTCGGGGAAAGTTGCCATGGACGGACTTGATTCCTCCCAGCCCCAAACAGCTTTTATACTGTGGACAAAAATACATGAAAGTGTGTGTGTGTACCTGTTTAGATGTCTCTGTGGGGACCAAGAATTGGAATGTTACTATACTTGTGGGGACCAACAGTCATTTATGAGGACAAAAGTGCCTCACGAGTTTGAGACTCACAATGTGGTTCTAGTGTCAGGGTTACAGTTAGGTTATGGTTAGGTTTAGGTTGAGCGTTAACCATCCATTATTGATGGTTACGGTGAGCGGCTAGGATGTGTCCTCACTAAGATATCAAAACTAGAATGTGTGTGTGTGTGTTAGTGAAAGGAACTGTAACTGGTCCCAGTAGCAGCAGGATACAAACGCCATAATGACACAGCTGCCTCTCGTCTGCCTTGTGAGTGAAATAAGATATTTGGGACCTTTGAATAGTTTCTTGAAAATATTTTTTTGTTTAAAGAAAGGAAAGAGAAGTTTAATCCTTTAACTATTTAACTGTTAGGTGTCAATCCCTGGGAGGGTTTCCCCCTTTTATTTGGCGTGGAGTCAGAATTATGGCTTCTCCACACTGTGGAAGTAGCTCTTTGACACAGTCGAGCAGTCATTGGTCATAACAGGATCATTTAAGACTGGATGATGAATAAGACTGTTGAAGTGCATGAGAAGGATCTCATATAAAACAGTCTGTGTCTGCTCCTCAATTCAATTTAATTCAGAAGACCCCTATGAGTGCAAGATCAAGGAAACAGTTCACCCTGCCTGGGATAGTGTTACCAGGGCCCTGCCCTGGAGCCAGGCCCGGGGAGGGTGCCAGAAGCTGTACATCTGGTGGCCGGGCACTGGTCCATGGGGCCTGGCTGGGCACAACCCGAAAAAGGGACATGGGCCCATTCTTATGCAGGCCCACCACCTGCAGTGGGCGCCATAGGGGTCGCATGCAATGTGTGCCACGTGGCAGCCAGGATCAGAGGCCATGGCGGACGGATCCCCGGCTACCAAGACCAAGACTAGACTTAGTGTCTCATAGTCATTGAAGAACTCTGACTTGCTTCCTGTTCTAGTTGTTCTCTGGAAAAAAATCTGCAGGTCAAACAGGTGCACATACAAAGAGCACATTATTGATTAAAGCCTGGAAAACAACTGAGGCATTTGTCAGCCCGGCACGCTTGAAATGTCCAAGTGTTGAAAACAGTTTTCCATTCGTCACCTCCCCAATGTCCACCAGATGGAACGTGTTTCTAAGATCAAGCTTAGTGAAGATTATTGCTCTATGTAGTGGCTAAAAGCTCCAGCTGAAGCTGTTCTACAGTGGCTGGATGCAAAGCCCAATCACCATATAACACAACGCCTCGCAGATTCATTCCCCATTCTGACTCTGGGATGTGTTGCACTCAGAGAGAGGAAATGTTTGCTGCTATTAGCGTGAATGCATCCCTCCCCGATGGCTAATATAAGCCCCCATGGTGGTATTGTCAATCCTCACAAGAACAGTAGGAAGCGCCTGAAGAAACCACCCAGCGCTGAAACCCTCTTAAACAGCCAAGCCAGACCACCAGGATGGCTGAGCCATCATACCCAGTAGCCGAAGGTATAATCTAAAGGGGACTGTTTTGTGCAGGCGAAAAAGAGTCAGGAATGCTGTGAGCAGGGCTGTGGAAGCTCTGCCATAGCCACCACCAAACAACTGAGTTATTTTTACACATCGGCCAGCATCTGGCCAATCCACCACCTTTCATTGCTCATGCCGTTACAAAACAAACAAACAAAACAAAACCCATCAACCCATAAATACGAAGAATCACTGTCGGCCCACCAGGCAAATGCCCAGTATGCCCGATTGAAGGCACTCACAGCTATGGCCTCTGACAGAGTGATGTAAAAGAGATGGAGTCCAGAGATAAACCCAGAATTGTTATGTGTTGTACTAGAGACAACACACTCGTTTTGCAGGATCCACCTGTGTTATCGCACAGGGAGAATTGATGTGGCCATTCTTCCCAAGGTACAGATAGCCTCAGTCATTCTCTACCACTCCTCCTGAGTAAGTCTGCTCAGCTGCACTGACTTCTCACGATGTTCTTGATGAGGAAGCTGATCGTGACTTGTAGTTTCTTTCAGTATTCAGTTATGGCAGTGGTGTCCAAACCCAGGCCACGAGTGTCCTGCAGGTGTTAGACGTGTCCAGCTGATTTAAATGGCTCAACATGCCTTGAAGTTCTCCAGACACCTGGTAATGAACTAATCATTTGATTCAGGTGTGTAGACCCAGGGTGAGATCTAAAACCTGCAGGACACCGGCCCTCGAGGCCTGGAGCTGGCCAAGTTATGAAGCTAACTATTCTCAAGGCTAATGTAAAGTTCTTCAAATGATTTCGTTTGCAGTACGTATTTTTCAGACCATAAGCTGCAGGGGATTATAAGGCACATTAAGCGAAACAAAGCAGTCAGATAAATCAAACTTTATTAAACTCATTCTTCTTGCTTCCTCCACTTCTCTACCATTGATTCATTAATGTTGAATTCTCTGGCAGCGGCTCTATTCCCATGTTGTTGCAGTATATTAATGACTAACCTCGTATTGTGGATGGATTATCTCAGTTGTTCTCCTGACTGAAGTTTGGTCCGTTTACAGCAGTGGTGTCAAACTCAAATACACAGTGGGCCAAAATTCAAAACTGGAACAAAGTCGCGGGCTAACATTAATATTTATTGAAATATATTTATTCCTCCAGATATAAGAATGAATCTTTTCTTATGGACTCAAACACGTTTTGCTGAAAAACTGAATATGGAACAAGCAAAGCTTAATACTAAACAATATATATATTAGCTGTATAATACCAGTAGGCCAGCTCTAATAGTAATTTGGTATGGCTTCGCGGGCCAAATGTAATTAGGTTGCGGGCCAAATTTGGCCCACGGGCCAGAGTTTGACACCTATGGTTTACAGCAGGGGTGTCAAACTCCAGGCCTCGAGGGCCGGTGTCCTGCAGGTTTTAGAGCTCACACTGGGTCAACACACCTGAATCAAATGATCAGTTGATTACCAGGCCTCTGGAGAACTTCAAGAGATGTTGAGGAGGTCATTTAGCCATTTGAATCAGCTGTGTTGGATCAAGGACACATTTAAAACCTGCAGGACACCGGCCCTCGAGGTCTGGAGTTCGACACCTGTGGTTTACAGCATCCTGCCATGCGATTGCATTTGTCTCTAACCATCAGGAACCCTCACGTTAACTTTTATCGAGTGGAAAAGTGTTAGTGTTCGTCCTCCAGCTTCACTGTGTTTATGCTAACATAGCTGTGTCGCTAGCGATCACGTAGCACATCATTATATACCAGCTAGCCCAACTTCAGTAACCCTACAAACGTCACTGCTGTTTAGTTTTCTGTCTTCATTTATGTTGGAAGTGATAACAGAGCTGTACGTTTTAATTTGTTCAGAAATCTCTCAGTCAGAACATGCTATATCATGCTTAGGCACTAGCAAAACCAGTGAGCTACCTTCCGCTAACTTCCTGCTAACTTCCTGTTAACTTCTAAGTCCGTTAAATATAATAAATTCTGTTTTCATGGATGCCTGGATGTTAAACTTCATAGTTACACCTGGTAAAGCAGCAACACTGATCGTTTTATTAAAGATGAAAGAATTTAGACCGTTTTTAACTCTCAGTGATGTCGCAGTGTTCGTTTGACTTTGGGTCCTGAAGGACGGAGTTTAGGACCCAGATTACTCCCAGATTTAAGAGCACCTTAGTCTGAAAAATATGGCAATAACGACGGCCGCTTGCATGTTCTACAAAAAAATGGTGCTTTGTTGTGTATCTGACGGACAAACACCAAACCAGTTCCACATCACTGAAGCTGCACCATTTTTACAAACCAATTCTGGTTCATGTGTTTCACTCAACGATCCGCTTTCCCCCTTCTCATTCTCTATCGCCACCATGTGGGTATGAAAACAAAGGCACTGCGCATGCGCACTTTACCCATATTCTATCGCAATATTTAATTTTTTTTATCGTTGCCCAACATTATACCGGTATTACCATGAACAGTATAATGTGGCACAGCCATAGGTGGGCTGGTAGGAATGCTGCGGAGGGAGGAGAGAATGGGTTAGCCAGAGTCTAGAGTGAGATGTACACTTACAGAGAGAGTCGAAACCATCCTACCGGGCGATGTGGTGACAAGAAGCAGGTAGTAAGCGACGTAACAGGCGTGTCTTTTCCTCTGTAGAGCTAACACTCCTGCTGTTTTACTTCTGTACTCCTGTGCATACGTCAAGGATGTCACAATCACATTTTACAGCATCCATGTTATATTAGAGATACTTTAGTCCCAGCAAAGTAGTGTACTGTTGTTGTTTGCTCCATTGCAACAAAACATGCAATGATATTATACTGAATTGCACCAGTTTTTAGGACGTCTATCTTTTACTTTCTGTGGGTTTTTCACTGCTTCTCTGCGATCAGATGAATTGTGCACACTATTTGCTCTTCCACAGCTTTATTTTTAGTCTTTGAATGTTCCCATCACTTCTGTGATGACAAAAGTCACGATTATGCCATAGTCAGTCTATTTATATAGACCAAAGGCTCATCAGCAGATCCAAACCGACAGAAAGAAACAGGAAAGTACCACAGTGTAATCCATTTATTTCAACAAAGTAACTGTATTCTAAATACCACCTGTTTAAACGTTAACTGTAACAGAATACAGTTACTCGTACATGTATTCTGTTACTCCCCAACACTGGATATTTGTCATATAATTGAAATATCATTAAACTCACTACTCGTACTCATAAATATGGTCCGTGCACAAAGCAGCGTCGTCTCTTTCTAACCATCCCTGCTCCAACAAACACGAGGTTGTTTCCATCGCTGCTGCTGTTACATGTTGTTCAGCTCTTATTGTTACTGTAAGTCTCGTAGTTCTTATTTGTGTGAGACTTTGCTCCTGCCCGTCACTCTGCTGCTGTTACATGTTGTTCAGCTCTTATTGTTACTGTAAGTCTCGTGTTTCTTATTTGTGTGAGGCTTTGCTCCTGCCCGTCACTCTGCTGCTGTTACATGTTGTTCAGCTCTTATTGTTACTGTAAGTCTCGTAGTTCTTATTTGTGTGAGGCTTTGCTCCTGCCCGTCACTCTGCTGCTGTTACATGTTGTTCAGCTCTTATTGTTACTGTAAGTCTCGTGTTTCTTATTTGTGTGAGGCTTTGCTCCTGCCCGTCACTCTGCTGCTGGAGCACCGGGATTTCCCCAATCAGGACAATAACGGATGTTTCTGTTCGTTTCTGGTCTATACATGTTTTATATCAGAGCATCTCCCAGAATCTGAACTGATCAAAAAGTGCCGACATGTCCGGAGGGATTTTGGCCCACTGCTCTTTACAGCTGCTTCCACAGATTTAGTAAAGGAGGCTGTGGAGGCTGGCTAGCCCACTTCTTCTTTAGCCCCTGCTTTGTTTGCACCCATCCACGGCCACCACTGTGTGTTTGACTGTGGGGATGTTGGTGTGTCACACTCAGCATTTCTCAGCCTTCAGCCAATCATCCAGACGGTCAAACCTCAGACGGGCTTGTACATGCTAAACCGCGTGGGTGCTGCAGTAGTTCAATCCTCTACCAGTGTTACCAGTATGTGGTGACTGTCATCCACCTGCCTTCTCACCATTAACCAGCTCCTCCTGTGTGAGTTTGGGCCCATCCAGCACCTTTCCTATGATCATCCTCCGCCCATGAGGCTGACTGATCACATCATGGTCAGAACTGCTGCACCCACAGTCACCGAGCTTCATGCTGACGCCCTTTGCATCTATATGCTGAGAGTCCCACAGCCAGTCTGTGGGATCCAGGGTTGTAGAGGATCACACACTTCATTCAGGGACATGCAGATCTGTTCATAACTGATATGTTTTTTGTTCGATGTTTCTAAACTCAGGTAAAAATCAGAGACTGTTCATTTCTCTGTAAGTGAGCAAACTTATAAATTCAGCAGGGAGGATAATTGTTTCCCCGTCGTAGTTCAGTGTAGCTAGTCTCTTAACCCCCAACCAACCCGCTGCACCTCCTCCCTCCCCTCCCTCTCATAAAATATTGAGAGAGCCTGGCACTAGGCCAGACGCCCCCCTCCCTCTCTGCCAGGCAGACGGCCAGCTGACGGAGCATGTGGCTGTGGGAGGGGCACGAAGGGCGGCTCGGCTGAGGAGATACAGTAACCATGAACATATTCGTTCTCTAAATGAACGCCACGAGTTGTTCCCACATCGAGCTGCTCTACTCTGAACTCATTCACACGAGCACTTTCTGCTCGAGTGCTTCCTCTGTTCACAGCCACACTCACGGATGCGCTGGAGAACAGCTCGGGTAAGAAGTGTGAACAACATGCTGGCATTTCATTCTACCTGCAGTGGTCAAATCAAGGCAGTGGTCAAATCTAGCTTCTTTCAGCTCAGGCAGCTGCAAAAACAAAGCCAATTCTTTCACGGCAGCACTTTGAGACAGTGATCCACGCCTTTGTCAGCACTCGGCTGCATTACTGTGATGACCTTCATGTTGGGGTCAGCGCATCATATATTAGTCAAAATGCTGCAGCTCGTCTTTTAACTGGCACTCGAAAGTTTGAGCACATTTCCCCTGTTTTAGCTTCACGTCACTGGCTGCCCATTTCTTTTAGGATTCATTTTAAAATTCTTTTATTTACTTTTAAAGCTCTCCATGGCCTCGCCCCATCTCATCTCTCTGAGCTGCGACAGCCTCATACAGGCCAGCTGATCAGCTGCTCCTGCATGTACCCAGGACTGGGCGTAAACTTAGAGGAGATCCTGCTTTTGCTGTAGCAGCTGCAAACTGTGGAGCGAGCTTCCTTTGGAGATCAGACAGGCCTCTTCTTTACCTGTTTTTAAGTCTTGAAAACCCGCCTCTTTACCCTGAGCTTTGACACCACGTGAGATGTTGGTTTTTATTTCAGTTGTTTTTAGGTGATTCGATGCTGTTTTATCTTGTTTTGTTTTCATTTGATGTTTTATGTGTTTTATTTATTTATTTTGCTGTTTTCTGTTGTTCTATTGTTTTAACTTATTTTCCGTGCAGCACTTTGTTCCTGTGCTGGCTATTTTAAAGTGCTTTATAAATAAGATTGGATTGGATTGGACTGCCACCAACAGCTCTGTAACACACTGTGCACACAATGCTATCATTGTCTTTTCTTTTTAGCTGCTTTTACATTTTAGTTGCTGACTTCTGATAAACTGAATAAAACAGGAGAACACACAACCTGGAAATCTTCAACCACACACAAAATACATACGTTTCCCTGGTAAAGTACACAACCTCTGCAGTACCGCTGAGTTTTCTACAAGCGCACAAAGCTGCTGCCAGCTCTGCTGCTGTGACCTGTGTTACCTGTGTTAGGCTCTTACATCCATACGATGGTTGAAGGACCGGCCGTGTCCCGTCTTCCTTCTGTGCATAATCGTGGCCCCTGCTGGAAGCTGACCCCGTTCTCCCACAGTGTTGCTGAAATGGTGAAACTGGAGCACGAATCGATCTGGGAGCTTTGATGAGAGATCAGCTGAAGTTTGACTGCAGCCTGATTCACTTTAGGACAACCAGTTTGCTTTTAATGTTTTTCTGCCTGATTCATTCTGATACACAAACACAGGCTGAACGGTGTCTGTGCTCCCACATCAGTGTCCGTCTCAACACCTCTGCATCCTTCACTCACTTCTTAGCATGCAGGACGTGTGTGTGTGTGTGTAGATCTATCACAGTGAGGAATGGAGGTGGTGTCAGTGTGGGTCAGTGTCACTGGGAGCTGTGGGCGTCTCCACAGTGGGCCTGGGAAACTTTGAAAAGATGTTTTCTTCTTTCGGCCATAAAATCCAGATCTTGGTTTCCTCTTTGTGAGCACAACAGAGACTCCCCTTGTCTCTTACACAGCCCCCCTTTGGCTTTCATGCACACACACCCACTCAGGGAATAAAGTCACTGCAGCCATTTAGCTGCTTCTCAGCACTCGCTGCATAACCTGAGGTTGGTCAGCCGGTCGACTCGTCGTGCATAGTGACAAATGAGGGATTTCAAATATTTCCAAAGCGATGCATCAGGTTTCTTTGCAGATGAAGTGAGACGTGGATGTTTCACAGCACCAATGAAGATTGTGTTTAAGTGCAGCCGGGCGCACGCTCCCCCAGCGACGCCAGCTTCTTCTCACCGTGCAAACACTTTGATTTGAAATAGATTACAGCCGTGAGTGTTTGACTGTGATGGACTGGTGATGTGATCAGGGTCGCAGGTTTCCACCCGCCTCGTCTCTTTGCATGCAGTGAAGGAAACTATGCAAACTATGCAAGGTGTGCAGTAACAGGTCTGAACAAACCAGCAGCAAATAACTTCCAGTCTCCACAGGTTCAGTGCAGCTGGTGTAACAAACGTTTGGTTACAACATATTAATGTTCGCACACTGCTGTAAAAACAGTTTTATTAAAATGAACGTGCACTTTTGTAGAAGCTCGTGGTGAACGCTCCACTGCCTTTGTTTTATTGTTACTATTATGTTGTGATGGGTTGAACAGGATGACTTGAGACGTGTGCGATGTGACAGAATAGACAGATGGAAGCCTTGATGTTGGATCAGAACGACGTCGGGCTTGTTGGTCTGCTGTGGTTTGATCAGAAGACTTCCTCAGATCAGCACCGTGGCCCTCCTCTTCCTCTCCCCCATCTGCTTCTTCTAGCAGCTTCCAACACACTGAGGTCTCTGACAGTGAGAGTGACTCCAGTGTTCCTGTAACTTTGAAGCAGAGGTTCAAGACAGATTTGATCTTTCCTTTCCTTCTGTTTGGGATTGAAGTGATGTAATATCAGGGGGGGCAGGGGGGGCTATGATGTCCTGTCATTCTCATGTAAATCTGTGTTGGGAACATTAATGTTTAGTAAATGTGAAGTTAGCAGAGCAGTTTTGGTCTGAATCACTGACGTCTTTCTTAAATACTGCAGGAACAGTTAGGAGTGTAACTGTAATCTGTAACTGTAGTTTGGCTGAGCTGGAGTCTTTGGGTTCATCATGTCGTTGGATGCTCACCTCCTGCAGCTGCTGGCTGCTCTCCCAGATGAGAGATGATATCTGAATGTCCTTTATAATAACCTTAATTCACCTCGCACACACACACACACACACACACACACACACACACACACACACACACAATGAGCTGTCTAATCAGCTGACCGGAGCAGGTGCTGTGTGTGAGAGCGATGTTGGGGTTGTGAGGGCCCAAAGAGCTGGATGTCAGCCCCTGTGGAGGACAGAGGGGGTATGGACGTCGCGTGCGTGGAAACCACTCCTCAGCTACTAGCTGCAGATGTGCAGTCCACATGTGGAACATGCAGCACCTGAAAGCCTCTTTTCCTCTGGAGTTAAACACTCTCCCTGTCTGTTCACATACAGGTCTGTGTCCTCTGTACAAACCGCCGGTGACCGTAGCAAACTGGCAACCAGAGTAATGGTAAATGGTAAATGCACTGGTTCTTATATAGCACTCTTCTACCCTCCCTAAGCACTAAACCAGTTCCAGAGCATCTAATAAAAGCACTGGCAGCAACAGGGGCCAGTATCCCGCCCAAGGTGACTTTGGCACGCAGACTGGAGCAGCCGGGGATCGAACTACCGACTGACGTCCTGAGCCACAGTCGCCTCTTTTCCAGTAGAACATAACTGCCTCAGCTCTACTCGACTCTGTCTCTCAGTTACAGTTGAGCACCACCTCGGTGTGGGTGGGGCTGTTACAGCAACACAACCTGGAAGTCCCGTGACGCAAACACAACAAGCGATGACATCCCGGTGATGGAACATCTGCACCCCGTCACTGGACTTCCTGTGTAGCCGTTTCCCTCGTTGCCAGGCAGGTTTGAGTCTTGAAGGGTTCGCTCTCATAACTGATCCAGTGATGTCACTTCCTGGCCATCAGCGGCATGTATCTGGGACACAAACTGGGCTTGGAACTGGGTGCGAGATGAAACTCTGAGGACCTGCACAGACTTGCTGCCTCGCTCTTTGTGAGGAACGTCCTTCAGGAGTATGAAAGGGAAACTAGCAGTTTATTGAAACCAGCTCCGCTTCAACCTCAGATGCACACAAAGTAGACTCGTTCCCCAAGAGTTTGCACTTTGGATCCCAGGTATCGAACCAGCAACCCTCTGATTAGCAGATGAGCCAGTCGGGCTACAGCTACCCTACGTGTGTGTGTGTGTTGCCTTTTCATTCACATAATCCATCTTATCTCTAATGAAAAAGCCAAATGAAATCCTCAGATTTGCCCCTCAGGTTCCCACAGTGTTCAGGTCACACCAGGCCACAGTCCCACATTTGAGCCACGACTGTGGGTCACACAGAGGACAGAGCATGTCCTTTAGCCTTCTTTGTTTTTGGATTGTGTGCCACAGAGTCTCCCTGAACATGATTTTGGCACGTTTGCTGAGATTGTTTGAAAAACAAGCTGAAGAACACGTCCACGATGTCACAGCAGCTGTGGGCCTCGATGGAGCCCACGCTTGTCCTGGAGGCGTCCTCTGTGGAGTGAGGCCGGCTCACATGGTTCAGTCTGAACAGGGTGAAGCTCCAGCTTTGACCTGATTAACTTCCAGTAGTGGAAAAGCAGCTGTAGCTGCATTTTTCATCACTATTAATGGGATGCTGCTATGACCTGCTGTTAGTGGGAGCTCAAAGCCTGAGGCCATCATTAAGATCTGTGTGGGTCTGTGTGGGTCTGTGTGTGTGTGGGACACTCACTGAGTAGTAGTCGACTGACCGACCCAAACACGGTGACTTCATATCACAGGAAATATTCAGCTCAGGCTTCTGTCTGACGCTTTGCTGTCTCACATTTAAATCACAAAGGTTGTTTCTACAAACACCCACTCATCTATCGTCCTCTTACACACCGGTCACAGACCCACTGCTGAACTCACAATATCATTTATTTTCCTTGTGTTTGATTGGTGGTACAGTTGTTTTATTTTGTGTGTTTGTTACACAGGAAAGCTGTTATTGATCAGTTTGAGAGTAAAACAGAAACTGTGAGTGTAAATGTGGAGATTACAGTCGTTTCATGCTGTAACCTACAAAATGCTTTGTGCAGACGAGTCCGTGAAATCATCGTGATTTCTTTAGCTCATGAACACAGTGTGGGGTCAGTGTTAACAACATGGTGCAGAAAGGAAACACAAGCGTGGAGTCGGTGGGATTGTGCAAACGGTGGCTCGTGCATCAATCAGCTCCAGCTGTGATGCATCTCTTTGATTAGTGGGAGCAGCAAACTCCATCCAGACAGCTTCCTTTGTTTTTTTCACTTGACTGATCGATCAGTGCACAGCTCCGTTTAGCACACACGCCATCTTTAACGACGGCGTGGAGTCTGTGCCCTGTTCCTCCCACACACGAGTGTTCGTTCATGTTCGGCCTTGTGTCTGAGCGTTTCCTCTCGGTGTGTCTGTAACGAGGAAGCCACGGGCAGGTCGCACACAAACGTGTGGCTGCCGAGTGTGCGAGTGTGGCAACGTGTGGCAACTATTCTGGTTTCCAGATAAACACTGGTGGCAGCTGCTGCCATGGCAACACCATTGTGCTCCCTCCTTCCCTCGCTCGTCTCCCCTCCCTCTCCCCAACCACTCCTCTCTCTCATGCTCCGCCGGCTCAGAGAGCGAGGACCAGAGAGGAGAGAGGTCAGCTCGATTCAGAGGACAGAAAGAAGAAAGGAATAACCCGGAGTGGACGGGGACAGGATGAGCGAGGACAGCCACTCCCACTACAGGCTGGACCCCAGCGATCGCCTCAACGGGCTGGGACAGAGGAGGAAGAGACCCAAGAAGGTAAACGAATAGATGGAGCGCCACGTGGTGCAAAGTGTGTAAGGATGGAGCACCCCACCCTGCAAAAAGAGAAAGGAGGTGGGGTTAGGTGAGGTTTGTTTATGTGCAGACGAGCGTCCACATGATGTTAGGAGCACCGAACCATCTCTCACCCCGTCGTCTCCTGTGGAGTGTGTGGCTGCTCCCCCACAGCAGCTGTATCCTCTCTCATATCCTCCGTCTCCTGGTGTTGTGTTGCTCCACAGTGAGTCGTAGTAGGAGGCTCACATGCTGTCAGGGTGGGTCCCTGCTCGCTCTTTGTGTGCCTGTCGTTGGGGGTTTTGGTGTTTGCAGCTATCAGGAGGTTTGTGTTGCTCTATCAGCCTGATGTGAGAAGTGTTGTTATTATCATCATTTTTAACATTTCTGCACCGCTACAATAAACAGACACACACCCATCAGCCTGTTTACAGATCTATACGCCCATAAAGACGTGAAACACACATTGCACAAATCTACTATAACGTGTTCATATGTGTTATAAAATAAAGAGGTAAAGTATTAGCTGTTCAGGTTGATTCATAAATATGACCTCAGCACGTGAAATCCTTCTGCTGACATCCCTAAAAGCTCGTCAGACCAACGAAGCCGTACAACACAAATAACCAGACCAAACCAGGATTGTGCGTCTGTTGTTGAGAACATTGTCAGTAAACCACAGTGACGTCCTACAGAGGACTCGTGTTGTCATTATTTTTGTGTATGTCGTGTGAGCTGAGAGCTGTAACCAAAGGTAGTGAGCGCGTCGGCCTTTAACGTCGCGGCTGGTTGTGCGATCGTGTCGCCGCTGAACTCGTGAGAGTTTGTCTCAGGGATCTTTACATTTGAAGTCAGGTGAACATCCAGTGAACTAACAGAACATTCAGGAGCATTTACTCTCATGAATGTCAGACAAACTGAGGTTTGTGTGTCAGTTAGATTCTTTAAGTCATTAAAGTGTCTCTGTTAGGAAAAGCATCTGTTTCCTCCACTTCTGCAGAACTGCGTGACCTGTAGCATCATTGCAGGAAGTATCCTGTGACAATGAGTGACTGCACATCATCATTATCAACACATAAACCTGTGGTCTGGACCTGCAGTTCTTATTTTTACTGTCTGGTTTTGTGTAAAGCAGCACTTCAGTAAGCACCTGTGAAGCACACAGTCATAGTCGAGTAATGAAGCGATCCATATGTGAAACATATTCCACGTCTACAGGATAGTGGAGGTTACATGGGTCAACCTGCAAACTGTACCAGCACATGTGATCACACTGATAGCAGAACACAGGTATGTGAGTCTCTACGACGAGGTCAGAAACCAGTAACAAATGTTTCATGTGATTCGTTTTTCTCCAGTTTGTCTGCAGTGAACCTTAAATACTCACTGAACCAGCTGTTTCCTGATGTGGTGACGTGTGTCGGTGATGAAGCCAACACTCTGTCCAGTGTTGGGCAAGTTACTTGAAAACAGTAATCAGTAACTAATTACTTCCCAAAAAAAGTAATCCTGTTACTTTACTGATTACTTATTTTCAAAAGTAATTAGTTACTTAGTTACTTTTTAATTTAATTATCTGCAACATTCTCTGACTGGAAGAAATTAGTTTAACATTTAAACCTATTTTCTGCACATTCCAGCTCATAAAATAAAATATTTTGTGTGTTTACACTCAGTCTTTCAAATAGATGCAAGTAAAACACAGCAGAAAATAAATAAAGTCAAAGACTCAGCGGTCCTGTTGCTCTATTTTCACCTGTAAAGCAGGAGTGGGGCAGGCGGAGGTTTACCCTGGTGCAGGTGTGCCGCGGTCAGTGGAAGAATCCGCGAGTTTCTCTGTGAGTTTCCCATCACGTCGTAGCTACTCGGTGCTTGTTGGAAGTTTAGGGGTTTTTTCTCTGTAAAAAGAAGTTTTCTTCCCACGCACAGCGGACACTAATGTTTTTGTCACTTTTTATGGAATCAAACTCAAAGTAAGGTCAGTACTTCCACGCTTTAAACGCTGCACGCTCATACTCTCTCTGCACTCGATATATTATCCATTGTTGATCTGCACACAGCTGTTGTCACTAACGTCGCACTCGCTTACGTCACTGTCGTGAGACATTCTCGCAAAAAAATCACGGTTTTAGTAACGCAGTAACGCAGCGTTCCTACGGGAAAGTAACGGTAATCGAATTACTGATTTTGCAATAGTAATCCCTTACTTTACTCGTTACTTCAAAAAAATAATGGGATTACGCGTTACTGGAGCGTTGTTCTCCTCTGTAACAAAGCAGTGATAAAGGAATAGATGCTGATTTTATTAACTTGTGTCTTTGTGCTGCTGGATTCAGTCTGAAGCAGGCAGCAGTGCTGAACCTACCAGTGTAAATGTGATGGTGGAAGCAGAGGCCAGCACTTGGCAGTGCTAAACACAATAAAAGACTCACAAGTTCCTGCTCAAAGGTCAGCTGCCTTCAGATCAATCATTAACCTGCAGCAGGTTGTGGCCTGATGTGTTTGTAAGAGTTTCACTTTCAGGAGGAGAAGATTTAAACGAGTCACACAAATGTGAACTACAAAGTCTGTGACACACAATTTATGCAAACTGCATGAAATCTGACCTGAAGAAATCCAGTCTTCTGCCTGTTGTGGTTGTGACAGCTGCTCGTAGGAGAGTTTGTTTGTAGGAGGTGGAGATGTTCTCAGATCAAGTGCGTAATCGTCTCTTTGTGTAGACGCTAAAAGCTGTGAGCCAAAACTCTCTGCTCTGAAACTCTTCACTCAGTCCTCACGCTGAGAGTTTAGAGGCTGAACTTCTTGTTCCTCCATAACACTTTTCATGAAACAGCAGAAATGAGCTTGTGTTTCTCAGCAGTGCGCACACAGAGAGCCGATCCTCTCTGCTCAGTCTGAACAAATCAAAGTGAAACGTCAGTGAAAACACAGCTGCTGATCAAACTGTGTCAGATTAATGCCTCAATGTTTCACTGTGAGGTTAAAAAATACATAAAAATGATTTAAAGAAGTAGGAGGCAGATTTTCACAATAAGAGCACTTTGTTTTTAATTCAGTTAATGTCAAACTGTCATCAACACCTCTGTGTTGTCTCCGTCTCTGAGCAGATTCAGGCATTACTCAAATAATAAAGGCTTTTTTTCACTATTATACTTTTCATTAGTCTCCAGGTTGATGATTATAAACAGAATTATTAAAGTTTTTATCATTTCAGGCTGAAAATCAACATGAATTTGGTTCTAATCAAAGAAGCTCCTTTAATGTGTGTCATTAAAATCCTCACACAGACTTAAAAAGGCGACATTAACATTAAAATAAATGAAAGAAGCTTCAGCTGAGAGCTTCATGCAGTCATCATCAGCAGCTCATAGCAGTCACAGCTCTTTATTACGCAGCTTTGCAGGAATTAAAGTGGCTGAAGTGTCAGAGTTTGTGTGAGAAGCTGCTTCATGGACAGCTGTACACACGTCTTTATTATTTCTTCATAAATCAAACACACATGTTTGTCTGCAGATGATTTAAAGTGTGTCGTTGTGCAGTTAAAGCTGTTTGTGTGACGCCCTGACCTCCTGTGAATGAAACAGCCAATCAGATCCATCAGAGAGAGAGCAGGAAGTGTTGTGTGTTTGTGACAGAACAAGGAAACAGTGATGATGATGAACATGTAAATGGTGTGAGACACACTGAGGCCACCTACAGGGCAGCTGGGGAACAGCAGGGATCTGAAATCATATGAGACGTTAGTGAGTGAGAAGAACAAACGGACTTAAGATGGCTCGAAGTGATCAAAGTTGATCTAAAACAGAAGATAAATCCACTGATTCTTTGTAAAGTTCATCTGCTGCTCACATGAATCCATGAAAGATTCATTTCACTGAATGTTTCTTCAAAGCTCATTTCAACCTGTTGAAGTCATGAATGAAAGTGCAGACTGAGAGTGGATCACATGATGTTTGAGGTGTGTCATGTGACATGTTCAGTATTGTCACACATGTCTAGATTGTCCCTGATATCATAACTGCTCAAACACTGATGATTATATTTGAAGAATTATTCCTGATGGCAGCAAAGTTTGAATGGAGCTCTCTGTCTGTGCTGATTTGTCGCCCTCTGGAGGTCAAAGCACAAACCTACAGGGCAGCTGGGGAACAGCAGGGATCTGAAATCATACGAGATGTTAGTGAGAAGTTAGAACAAACGGACTTAAGATGGCTCGAAGTGATCAAAGTTGGTCTAAAACAGAAGATAAATCCAAAGCAGCATCAGATGAATGTTACCATTTCCAGTTACGGTGCCCTTCATCTAATATGGAAATGTGTTGGTTTTTTTTGCCGTGTTGTTGTTCTTCCTATTGTGTTTAGGCCAGAGATGCTCTTCAAACAGCTGACAGACATGACCACATTACAAGAACATGGTGTGAGTCCGATTTGATATTCCAGTCAACGCTGAGAGACCTTAACCAGGAAGTCAGAGGTCAGCTGATGCTGCGAGCAGGAAGTGAACCAAGGGAAAGGTCCACTCTACTCAATCTCAAAGAAAATATGCTGGTATTTGTTGATGTTGATGGTACAATAAAAATATATAATATAATAAATAATAAAATATCATGTGATGATGAGATGTGTTGTTGGTGTTTGTATTTTCTGTAAATGTCTTTTTTAATGTAAATGCTTTGTTCCAGACGGACAGGGAATCAGTTGCTGTACGATGACATCATCTTGATGTTGACGAGGAGGGCGAGAAAAACTAGTTTTGTCCTGCAGATGGCGATCTTGCACCGTGTTCAGAGAGCCGACACTTTGATGGTGCTGCTCTACTCAGCTTACTTTAGCCTGGGTTGGACTCTATATGAGCAGCTTCCACTCTGGTTTCACTCTTAAACACACTTGTTTGATTTCACTTGTAAAAGTTGAAGAATAAATATTTTATTACAAAATTATTTGTTGATGCATTTTTTTAGGGTCAAATATCTTGTTTGATTTGAGGAATGAACTGTTAGGGTGGAAAAAGTGAATCAGGTTAAAATAGTGGTGCTTTATATCAGTGAAGATGTATAATGTAATTTAAAATGTTGATGATGGGTTGTAGTGGGCTTGTACTTACAAAACTGCCTCATTTTATTGGAACGATCCACAGTTGCATCCATTCACGGATGACATCTGACATCATTTGACATCTGGTCTGAACACGTTTGTACACAAGATGCCTCAGTTCTGGATGTTCCCACAGACTCCTCTGTGCACCTAAAGGAAAGGTCAAGGGTCAGCAGCACATGTAGTTGGGACAATTCTTCAGTCGCACAAACTACACAATGATTTTCCTCCAATGACGACTTTTCACTTGCAGAAATGGTCCTGTGTGATTTCCAGGCTGTGATATAAAAACTAGTTCCTAATGGCAGCGACTCACTCAGTAAACATGTGTTTCCTTCACCAACCTCACACACAGATCCAATAAGATCAGGAAGTGGGCAGTATAGTACAATATGTGTTATTCTGTGCTGCACTGCCCAAACTAAAGATCTGCTGAAGTGTTGGAAATGATCCAGATGTTTATTTTGGACGATACAGCAGAAGATCAGACATGAAAGTGGAGATAACACAGAAGACCTGCAGCAAAGGTCAGAGGTCAGACTGGGCCCTGGATTCAACAATGAGCCAATGATCATCAAGCAGTGACTAAAGCAGAGCCCTGACGTTCTGACATTCATCACACAGTCAGAACAAATGTCTGCTGATGACTTCATCTCATGAAACGACTGATAGATGTCAGTTCATTGATCAGCTGAGCTGCTGATCTTCATCGTCACAGAAACATTCAGCTTGTTTCAATCAGTAAATAACTCCCACTACTCCCAGTTTGAACTGTTCCCACTCAAAATGCTGTGAGAACAATGATCATTGTAGGACTTCACAAACATCACGTGTTGTTTTCCACATGTAAGATCAGCAAACACACAGAAACTTCCTGTTGCCACACACGGCCTCTAAAATCTCTTCCACGCTTTCTGTCTGAAGTCCACTCTCTGTGTCGGATCCACAGGAAACAACAAGATCTTATTAACATGGTTTTCAATGTGTCTCCTTCCAAAAAGTCCAACCAATGAACAAATGTGTGTATTTGTGGAGGCCGAACAAAAGCATGACACATTTCTGTGTTTCTATAAACTGGAGTCAAACACAAACATGAAGAGTTTCACTGACAGACTCCAAAATGCCCCCACAGTGGATCAAAGGGAAATCCTACAGTGTGGCCAGAGACTCTTAATGGCTCCAACATCAACACATCCACAATGTTGGATCCAGTTCTGCCTCACAGAGTTACTAAGACACACCCTCTGCAGCATCACAACAGCTCCACCTGCTTCACCTGCCTCCTCAGCATCTGTACAGCTGAAGAGAAAAGAAAGGCTCCAACAGCTCAAATCTACAAAGGATTCATGAAGTTTCATCCAACAATAACATGTTTGCCTTCCACACTTCTATTATTCATGATCACAAACACAAAGAACTTGTGCAGCCCTGATATCAGCCCTAATATATGAGTGTGTTTGTCCAAAGACTGAAACAGCATCAACATGACAGCTGTAAGAAATCTTCTCTCAGCCTTGTTTGGCAGAAGATCCCTGCAACAAAGATTGTAGCTGAAAGATGACGTGTGTAAAGTTTGCTCTGTGGGAGGGTCGAGGCTGTTTTTAGACCTTTGATAGTTTCCAATCCAGTTCTGACAGACAGGAATAAAAACAACATCATTAAGATCAGATCATGGAGCTGTTTGCTGCCTTGTTTCTATCTTCACATTACAAGACTTTACTACAATAAAGATGCTGACATGTATCTGTAGCAACAACATCATTGAATCTAGAACAACTGGAGCCAAACCAGTGGCTCTGCTGGGATCACTGGTGAGCCAACACTTCCTTGTTGATGCAGATTTCAGGGCTTCCTTTTGCTCCTCCGTTATAACTGTTCTCTCTTCTCAACACATGATGACACAAAGGAATCAGCAGTGACAAAGATGATGCTGAAGAGAAGCACACACTTCACACATATAACAGAGCAGTGCAGTTACACACACCTCTGCTCGACATCAGGCCTCAAACAAAGACACAAAACACTAACTTGACTCTAAACAGAAGAAACGAGCAGCTGTTTCTGTTCTGTGCTTATTTATATTTGACACACATGCTTCTCTTTGTGCAAACACACATCGCACTATAAGGGTAACCTCGCACACAATGATTGGACAGCACAGTGATGATGCTGGGAGATCCTATACGCAGCAACACAGAAACACTGAGAACTTTAAACAATGATGGAAAGTGTTATAAATGACTTGTTGGCCTCTGATCTGTCACAAACAGCTGAAACGTGTCTCTCATGAGTCACATGAAGGTTTTTGACAGAAAGGACAAAAAGTAGCTGCAGTCAGTTTGTGTCATTTTTATATTTATTCATCTGGGAGAAAAATCTGAGGGACATTAAAATGTGTTTTCAACAGAGACAAGAACATGAATATAACAGAACAGGTAAATGAACATGTTTCAAGTAAACAGCTGGACTGATCAGGTCCAAACACAGAGTGATAAACTTGTCAAACAGCTGTCATATCTTTATATAGAAGCTCTTTATAAATGCTGCTCACTGCAGTCTGTTTACTAATAATGTCAAAGTGTTAGAAACACAGAAACATCAGAATGGTCTTTGTTCACAGAAACCTGTCTGGGATCCTTTGTTGTTCTTTTGATGCAGAGTTACATTATAAATATAAAGAGTTATTTCAGAGTCTCATCAGTTTTCCTGCATGTCTTTATTTAACACATCAGCAGGGCTGAAGCTCTCATGTTAAACACACACTGATCTATGGACACGTTCATGTGTTTCTAACAGAACCAGGCTGTTATCAGCCTGCACTAACATTATGTCACACACACTGAATGTAACAGTGACAGTTTACATCATCACACAATCAGCTGTGATTGTTTCACTGTCATCAAACGAGTCAACAGGAAGTAGAATCAATAGAAACCAATCATTTACTGACAGCATGTCTGATGGAAATAAGTGCAGATTATGTATGAAGTCTAACTGCACACAGTAACTGTGTTACAATAAGGACTTAACAGCGCCCTCTGCTGGAGTGTTTCAGTACTGCGTTAACTAGAATACACCACCTCCTCCTCACACCACCTGCTACAGCTCTACTCTTCTATGACTACAGTCATCCACAGCACTGATGTGAGGTCACATGGTTCATATGTAAGGAGCACAGCTGACCTCAGGTCAGTTTAATGACTGTGAGCAGCAGCTGTGTTATTGTCACTGTGACAGGGAGACACTCTCAGACACAGCGCTCATGTCAGCTTGTTCTCATGCAGGAGGATCAGGAGCTCCATGTTTGTCTTTCTGTTTGAATCATGATGTGTTTGTGCCATCAGAGTCTGTCATGAGTACTCAGGGTTTCACAGCAGCTCTTCTGGATGCTGACGAGGACTCCAACCTCATGTTTCACCTCTCTGAGCTTCTGATGTCTGTGAACACTCGTGTTTCTTCTCTGGGCTCATCTGGACAAAAACACCTTTCTGTGTTTGGCTGCAGCCTCATTCTGACTGACAGGAAGTGTGTTATCCATGAGCTGCACTTCTGTGAGGAAGTTTCCTGCTGTGTTTCCTGTCTGTGGACAAACACGAGTGTTCCAGCTGAGGACTTGGTTCCTTCCACCTGTCCATACAGGACATCACGCTGTCTGCAGCTCTGTAAATGCAGCTCCAGGTCCTTCCACGTGCTGCTCTGTATTTGTGCAGTTTGTAGTGTGTCCTGGGAAACGTAGCACACATGGTGTTCTTCTGCTGTTTCCTCCTTTCACTGAGTGTGAAACACTGACGCTGTGCTGTTGTTCACAGAGGGGAGCTGATTCTAGCTGCAGCTGGACTCTGTCATCTAACTGAATGTGTTGGTGCTGATCACGGGGCTCTGAGGGGGGAGCAGCAGGAGGACTCTGGATGCTGACGTCAGTGTATCTGTGGAAGCTCCCACAGCGTGTCTGTCATTCAATATTGTGCTGTATATTGTATCTATGCAAAGATGAACAGACTGTGTGTTCACTGGTCTCTGTGCTGCAGCTCTGATGTCATCATCACTCCCTCCTCCACCCTCAGCAGTCCCAGCATGCTGCTGTGGTGCACCCCACCCTCACTCTACACCTGAGCCACAGACCACACCCTCCACCTCAATATACACCACAGTTTTCTCTGCTGTGGAAATGAGATCAGGAGGAAATCATCATTATTATTATTTAATAAACGCTCACATTAATGTGGGCTTATTTGTTTCATATTAGAAACATTAGTTGAGTGTTTTTAGTATAAAATGGTCAAAGTCCCTCTTTTTGCTCCTCCCCTCACCTGTGGATGGGCGGTGCTGTTACCGTGGTGACAGCTTGGATGTGTTTCAGTCCTGCCTGGTTATCACTGCAGGAATCTTTCACATTTATTACAGGTAATAACGCTGATTTTTCTGTGTATTATGAACCAAATGTATCCTGATACACACAGAGATGGATGAGCAGGTTTTTTTTGCAGTTTATGTAGTTACTATGGACTTAATGCATACATATTATTAAAATTAGGGCTATAACAGTTGTATTGATGTATAGCAACTTGAAATGCTCCCACAAATGGCTCCACAGCATGTAAAAATATAACAAAAGCTCTGGCGGACTTGGTTCTGTGGTCAGTCTTAAAGGGTGAAGTTCAACTCTGTAATCTTCACTGTGTCACAGAGTTCAGTGAGTCCCGTTATTCACAGTATCAATCAGATCATCAGAGAACAGCTGATCAGCAATCAGTGGTGCCAACAGCGCCTCCTGTGGTGAGAGGATGCAATAATGCAATGTAGCATTTTTCCACTCAACACTTGCAGTCATGGAAACTGTCTGTTGGATCTGTGTGACGTTGCTTTCTTGGTTAGAGTTCCTCACAAATGTCCAGATGATTCTTCTAATGAGGCGTCGACCATGTTTGCAGCTCTTTGGAAGAAAACGTCGCCCTTTGCCATCCTTACTTTTCTTTGACTTCTTCAAATGCAGCTGAACTCCAGCTGGTATTTTCTTGGACTTTGCAGCTGTTTCTGGTCATCAGTTCATTCCTGCAAACCTCTGAAGCTGAACAACAATGATGCTGCATTGCTGGCTGATCCCAAAAGGTTGATTCTGTTCATCTGGACGTTTTCAGAAACGTTTGCTCACTGATCAGGTGACTTCTTCAGTCTCAGCTGACTGCAGCTTTACAAGCTTACAAACAGCACATTTGCACAATGACTGAAAGCAGCAGCACCTGATATATATGATACTAATATAATACATATACATATATAATCCATACTAATGATGAAGGAACTGAGCTCACAGTCCATTGTTCATTCAGTGAACTACTCAGTTTATTTTGGGCCTCAGAAATGCTCACTCTGTTTGTACATCACTGTCAGCAAAAGACTCATTCTGCTGTGTGGACAGGAACACATGTGACATCACTTCCTGTTTGTTTGGGACTGAAGAGGAAGAAGTTTACAAGGAATCATTTAGAAGAGTTTCAAACA
The DNA here is from genome assembly GCF_057381915.1 of Diplotaxodon limnothrissa. Taxonomy (NCBI): domain Eukaryota; kingdom Metazoa; phylum Chordata; class Actinopteri; order Cichliformes; family Cichlidae; genus Diplotaxodon; species Diplotaxodon limnothrissa. The sequence goes on along the minus strand of NW_028188558.1, from coordinate 186,954 downwards.
TCAACTGATTGAATCCATGAATCTGAAAACGTGTTTGTGAGTGAAAGAGACAGACATGTACAGACTGAACTATCTGTTCAACAGTCAGAGTGTTTCTGTAACAGGAGACACTCTTTACACTCCACTCAGCACAGGGACACTGAGGAACCAGCATACCAGAACATAAACCCAGGATAAAGAGTTTGAGTGAATGTGGTGTTGAAGGTGTGGAGGTGGATCAGAGTGTCAGAGGAGACTCTGTAGAAGGACAGAGTGCCAGCAGGACAGTCCACATACACTGCTGCTCTGTTAGAGACAGAGGAGGAGGAGGAGGAGATGGATGTTTGTATCTTATTGTGTCTGACATAACGAGGACGATCATCAGAGCACCACAGACTCCAGGACTGATCATTGTATCCAAACACACAGTCATCACTGCCTCCTTTCCTTCTGATGCTTCTGTAACTCACTGATATATAAACGTCTCCTCTCCACTCGACCTCCCAGTAACAGCGACCAGTCAGACCATCTCTACACAGCAGCTGAGGACGAACATCAAATCTGTCTGGATGATCAGGATATGACTGAACCTCCTCCACATGTGTCACCTTCCTGTTGTTGTCAGACAGTTGGAGCTCTGTGTTCACTGTGTTTGTGTCGATTGTGAGTTGACAGGAATCTGATGGAGAGAACAAACACAATCCAGCTGCAGTTATTGATCCATCATCTGTTCATTGATTGACACTTTGATGATGACTCCTGACATGATGAAGATGGTTGAATGTGTGCTGCTTTGTTTTCATGAATCCCATTAAAAACACACTTACACTTCCTCAGACCTGGTCTCAACCATCGGACTCCAGCAGGCTCCACCCTGAAAGGAGGAGGGGGGTCAGAGCAGCACAGTCAGCATGCACACATGGACATTACATGGCTCTCACACACACACTGTTACACACTGAGCTCAAAGCTCGGCTCCACTGTTTTATTCAAAGAAATCTACATTTATTTATCAGCACATTTAAAAACAGCTTGAGCCAAAGTGCTGCACAGAGTAGAGAGAAAATAGGAAACATACACAGTAATGACTATAAAGACTGGTCAGGATTGAAAGCTACAGAGTACAAATGTGTTTCCAACCGGCTTTTAAAAATGTCCAGTGTTGGTGTTACATGCTGGGAGGCTGTGGGAGTGTGTGGGCGTGGTGTTGTCTTCTCCCTCTCCTCCTCCTTTGTTCTGGCCCCTCCCCTTGTCTCTCTCTGCCCCTGCCCTCTCCTTTAGGTCACACCTGCTGCTCATCTGCTCTCGTTACAACCAATTACCCTCAGGGGTGATATAAGCTGGAGAAGAGCAGTGTGGAGGAGGAGGGAGAGGTTTCTGGTGGTTTTCCTCTGTGCTGGTCAGAGTGTGCTACTGACTTAGGTGTGGAACAGCCTGCTGCATGTGACCAGCCTTCTGGTGTGTGGCTCTGGTGTGTGAGTAGTGCTTAACTGAGCAGTGATTGCCCATGAGTGACGGCGGCCTTCATTAGTTTGTGTGGCCTGCCTGGATGGTTTGTTTGCTAGGAGTGTTGCTGTCTCTTTCTGTTGAAGCCTTATTGTTGCTTTCTTTGTTGAGTGGTCATTACCACTTTGGGTTGACCCCCCTGATTTCTCATTAAAGCAGCGGTGCTGTCTCCTTTTGTTGTTGCCATTTATATTTATTGAGGTGTTTGCCTACAATAAAGATCTATTTTATATTAAATACCTCTGCCTGGCGTTCTTTTCATTCCACCTGGATCTAACTGTTACTGTCCCCCACCCTCATCGCCTAGCATTTAAGAGGGGACGTAACAAAGTGGGGGCTCGTCCGGGATCGGAATGAGATGAAAGGGATTGGGTTGATCACGAGTGCGTACAGGTGTTTGTGTGTTGTGTGACGGTCTTTTGGTTAGCTGCTGCTCTCCCCGGCTAGCACAGGGGAGTGTCTAGCTGAGCATTTGCTCTTCCTTCGGACACTCGTTTTTTTGTTTTGCCTTTTTTATTTTCGGAGCAAACCCGGGTGGGGATTAATTCTCTGTTGGGGGTAGGCTTGTCGGTGCCTTTGGCGCTTGATGATTCGCCTTTAAAGTGGCCTCGAGCCTGGTATGCTCCAGAAGCTAGAATAGGCTAGATTCTGAGCAGGCAGGACTGGGGGGAGTGTGGGCTTTTCAATTAATGGTTGACTTTGGACACAAGACATTTCTCTTTTGCCTGTGTGTAGTTCTGTAGTGAAGGCGTTGTGTGTGGCCTTTCAGTGGTTTGCTTGTGTTTTGGCAGGCCGTTTTGGGTTTTCATGGCCACTTTTGATATTGCTGGGTTTACGGCAGAGCTGTCGCTTGCCCTGCTGGATGTTTGCAGGAAGAGAGACCTGCATGAGCTGGCTACACATTACCGGATCAGTGTCTCCACTGAAGGCCGCTCTGGTGTCCCGGTTGTTGGAGAAGAGGGTGGTTGTAATGCAAGAACCCCCGAGCACACCCGGTCCGGCTGGACCAAGTGCGGCGCCTCACGTTCGAGGCCAGGTTGTAGAACCAGCAGTGTCCACACCTATGGACCAGGGGTTGCCCGAGGGGGGGCCTATGACGCTGCCCCGTTTTGATCCACTCTCCACCCAGTCATCAGAGGGTTCTAAGCAGGATGCTAGGCTCAAAGTCCGTCTAGCTCGCCTCCAGCTGGAGAAGGAGCAGAGCGAGAGAGAGTTCCAGCTGAAGAGGGAGGTAGAGCTTAGGCGTTTGGACGCAGAACTGGCTAGGGCTAGAGAGGTTGAGCTGATTAAAGTGGAGGCGGAGACGAAGGTCAAGCTGTGACAGCTGGAACTCCAGCAGGCCTCCACCCCTCCTGTGGTGGCTTCGCTGTCACATACAGACGTACAGTTTGATGTGGGAAGGAATAGTCGTCTGGTCCCTGCATTTCGTGACACTGAGGTGGAGATTTATTTTGAATCGTTTGAGCGGATAGCGACAGCCTTGCGTTGGCCGCGGGATGCGTGGGCCATCCTACTACAGTGCAAGCTGGTGGGCAAGGCGCAGGAAGTTTGTTCCTCGTTGTCCGCTGAATGCAGCTTGGACTACGACAAACTGAAAAGTGCAATCCTGTTAGCCTATGAACTAGTTCCCAAGGCTTACAGGCAGCGATTTCGGGGGCTGAAAAAGGTGCAGGGTCAATCCTTCCTGGATTTCGCAAGAGAAAAGAGTGTCCTCTTTAATCGGTGGTGTATGGCCTGTAAAGCTGCAGACCTAGCTTCGGTACGGGAATTAATTCTCATTGAGGAGTTCAAAAATTGCATCACCGAGCGGATGGCGGTATATCTGAACGAGCAGAAGGTCTCTACGTTGCAGCAGACCGCGACCCTGGCTGACGAGTTCGCACTCATCCATAAAACCAGTGTTGTTAAGCATGAGGGACGCGACATACTAGCAAAGGCTAGCGGTGCTACTGGTGAGCAAGACACAAGGAGAGAGGTGCCTGTGCCTCGTCCCAGGTCAGATCGGAAATGTTTCTATTGTTTTAAATCCAGCCATTTAATAGCGGATTGCGAGGCCTACAGGCAAAGACAGCCAGTTTCAACACCACGTAAACCAAAAGGGATAGGGCTGATTAAACACGCTTCTCCTGGTAGTGGACCACCTAGCACCGAAACGCCTGACGAATGTTTTAGACCCTTCATTTTCAAAGGAGCAGTGTCACTCTCTGGTAAGCCTGGAGATGGGTGTAATGTGACCATTCTACATGACACAGGTGGTTCACAGTCCCTCATACTGGGTAGTGCCCTTGCCTTTGATGAAAAAACCACCAGCGGCACTGATGTTATTGTTAGGGGCGTTGGAATGACTTATGTGCCAGCCCCCCTCCATCGAATTTGGGTGCAGAGTGACCTAATAAGTGGTGTTTTTCCTGTAGCTGTGTGTCCTTGTTTCCCGATTGATTGTGTAGACTTCATAATGGGCAATGACATTGCAGGCGGGAAGGTTTATCCTATCCCAGAGGTCACAAAGACCCCTGACCCAAGCCCTTTGCCAGATGTTTTAAAAAGGCAGCACCCGGATGTATTTCCCGTAGGTGTTCTTACCTGGTCACAGGCCCATCGGCAGGGAGAAGTGGTTGACTTGTCAGGGTCAGTGGTCGGCTCTATGCTGGAGATGGATGTGATGCCCTCTGAGGAGGAGGAGGAGGTGGGTCCCTGATGCCAAGGAACTGGCTCAAGAAGTGGCTGAGCCTGCTCCTGAACCCGCAGCCCCCCCCTCTCCTCACACGGGAGGCCCTTATTATCGCTCAGAAAGAAGACCTGTCGTTAACCAAATGTTTTGCTGCCGTAGATGAGAGTGATGATCCGACAGGAGACAGGAAGCAGACGTTTGTTGTTTGTGATGGATTGCTAATGCGCAGGTGGACTTCAAAGCCAGGGGAGGACTGGAGTGTAGTCCAACAGATAGTGGTCCCGGCTAGTTTACGTCAGCACGTGGTACAGTTAGCCCATGACCATTCATGGTCAGGACATTTGGGGATAACTAAAACATATGACCGTATTCTGCAGCACTTCTTCTGGCCGGCAATGAAGACAGATGTTGCGAAGTACTGTAATACTTGTCATACGTGTCAACTGGTGGGCAAACCAAATCAAACTGTGCCCCCCGCCCCACTATGTCCAATACCTGCTGTGGGTGAGCCATTCGAGCATGTTTTGGTCGATTGTGTTGGTCCGTTGCCAAGAACACGAGCAGGCAATCAGTTTTTGTTGACCACAATGTGTTTGTCCACGCGGTTCCCCGAAGCAATTCCTCTGCGGAGGGTCACCACTGCAAACATTACTAAGGCGCTAATCAAATTTTTCACCACCTTTGGTCTTCCAAAAACAGTGCAAACAGACCAGGGAACTAACTTCTTATCTTGAGCATTTAAACAGAATTTAGCTTCCCTGGGCGTCTCTCATTCTGTGTCTAGTGCTTATCACCCAGAGTCGCAGGGTGTACTTGAGCGTTGGCACCAAACACTTAAGGCCATGCTAAAAAAGTACTGCCAGGACACGGGCAGAAGTTGGGATGAGGGTGTCCCCTTTGTACTGTTCGCAATACGCAACGTTAAGCAGGAATCCTTAGGGTTCAGCCCAGCTACCCTTGTGTTTGGCCGCGAGGTGCGGGGCCCGCTAAAGGTGTTGAAAGAGAGGTTCCTTGGTGGGGGTGTTCCAAAAACTAACGTGGCAGATTTTGTGAAGACATGTAAGGATCGTTGGCAACGTGCTACCTCATTAGCAAGAGAGGCCCTGTGTATTGCCCAGGCGTGCATGAAGACGTGGCATGACAGAAAGGCTGTGAAAAGGCATTTTCAGGCTGGGGACAAGGTTCTAGTGTTGCTACCGGTGCCTGGTTCTGCTCTTACGGCCCGTTTTTCAGGACCGCACGTCATAGTGAGGAAGGTGTCTGAGACAGATTACGTTCTCAGTACCCCAGAGCGCAGGAGGAAAACACGCCTATGCCACATCAACATGTTAAAACCCTACCATGATAGGGAAACCCATGAAACTGTTGACGACCTGATGTGAAGGGCGACTGTTCCAGAGTTTGGCTGCAGCCATCGATAAAGCTCACCTCTGTTTTTACATCTAGTTCTGGTCAGAAGCTGCTTATCTGCAGACCTGAGGGCTCCACTTGGATTCTTTTGTTAAAGAGAGATAAGATGGAGCCAATCCATTCAGAGACAACCAGATCTGGAAGTGGATTCTACCACGTACTGGTAACCAGTGGAAAAAGCTGGTGATGAGTCGTCTAGCACAGACCCACCGCTGGAACCAGACAATTGATGAGGTAGAGAACTGTGACAGCGCTGTTCCTTCACTTGACCTCAGTCGCTCTCGTCTGCTCCCTCGTAACACTGCTCTTTATTGAGCTTACATGAATATGCACAAGTTCATTAACATATGACGTCTTACACAGGTATGAACAAAGAGTACCAGTCTGTGCATAGTGCGTGTGTCTGTGTGTGTGTGTTCCAGATGTGACCCTGTGACCCCAAAGCTGGTGCTAAGAGTCCAGCGGTCCCCCTAACAAAGGGCTCTTATACTTAACCAGACACAGAGTAGGTGTCCTCCTACACCAGGGGTCTCAAACTCGCGGCCCGTGGGCCAATTGCGGCCCGCAGGACGATAGTTTTTGGCCCCACCTTAATATGAAAATGTAATGTTAGTTTGATAATGTATGACACTTTACAGTGTTGTGGGCGGAGCTGAATTAACCCACCAATCAGGGTGGGATATGGATCTCAGGGGACACCAGCCGGGCTTGATGCAAGCAGGGAAACATTTCTCAATGAGTCAAAGTTCCAGCAGCGTTGCCCTGGAGTGTTTCTTTCTTTCCTGTGCCTGGCTGGCTTCCTCCTTTCTATTGGGCAAACGCCGACATTCGCCCCAGCGCGCTGCGTTCACAACACTTCAAAAAAAGTTGTTTTTTTAAGTTGCTGCCCAGCGGGACGTTATACGTATATAGATTTATACACACGTCAGTGGGATTTAAAGTTATTTTTCCACAGAGAGAGATCTCATATTAACTCTCAAAGTGATGCGTAGGCGGCGGGATAAAAGAAAAGTAATGAACTCAATGCAGCCCAATTTAGTCTGCAGTCACATAGCGACACCTGTTCATCGGCAACAACAGTCCCCGGTAACCCGGACTAATTATCGGGTCGCACCGTAATTTGTGGCTCGATGTTTTTATTTGCATCACTCCGTTTGCATTGCAGCAAACATGAACATTACATATATTTCAATATAATGTAAAAGCAGTCAAAACAACTACAGTGGGGCAAAAAAGTATTTAGTCAGCCACAGATTGTGCAAGTTCCCCCACCTAAAATGGTGACAGAGGTCAGTAATTTGCACCAGAGGTACACTTCAACTGTGAGAGACAGAATGTGAAAAAAAAATCCATGAATCCACATGGTAGGATTTGTAAAGAATTTATTCGTAAATCAGGGTGGAAAATATGTATTTGGTCAATAACAAAAATGCAACTCAATACTTTGTAACATAACCTTTGTTGGCAATAACAGAGGTCAAACGTTTACTATAGGTCTTTACCAGGTTTGCACACACAGTAGCTGGTATTTTGGCCCATTCCTCCATGCAGATCTTCTCGAGAGCAGTGATGTTTTGGGGCTGTCGCCGAGCAACACGGACTTTCAACTCCCGCCACAGATTTTCTATGGGGTTGAGGTCTGGAGACTGGCTAGGCCACTCCAGGACTTTCAAATGCTTCTTACGGAGCCACTCCTTTGTTGCCCGGGCGGTGTGTTTTGGATCATTGTCATGTTGGAAGACCCAGCCTCGTTTCATCTTCAAAGTTCTCACTGATGGAAGGAGGTTTTGGCTCAAAATCTCACGATACATGGCCCCATTCATTCTGTCCTTAACACGGATCAGTCGTCCTGTCCCCTTGGCAGAAAAACAGCCCCATAGCATGATGTTTCCACCCCCATGCTTCACAGTAGGTATGGTGTTCTTGGGATGCAACTCAGTATTCTTCGTCCTCCAAACACGACGAGTTGAGTTTATAGCAAAAAGTTCTACTTTGGTTTCATCTGACCACATGACATTCTCCCAATCCTCTGCTGTATCATCCATGTGCTCTCTGGCAAACTTCAGACGGGCCTGGACATGCACTGGCTTCAGCAGCGGAACACGTCTGGCACTGCGGGATTTGATTCCCTGCCGTTGTAGTGTGTTACTGATGGTGACCTTTGTTACTTTGGTCCCAGCTCTCTGCAGGTCATTCACCAGGTCCCCCGTGTGGTTCTGGGATCTTTGCTCACCATTCTCATGATCATTTTGACCCCATGGGATGAGATCTTGCGTGGAGCCCCAGATCGTGGGAGATTATCAGTGGTCGTGTATGTCTTCCATTTTCTGATGATTGCTCCCACAGTTGATTTTTTCACACCAAGCTGCTTGCCTATTGTAGATTCACTCTTCCCAGTCTGGTGCAGGTCTACAATACTTTTCCTGGTGTCCTTCGGAAGCTCTTTGGTCTTGGCCATGGCGGAGTTTGGAGTCTGACCATTTGAGGCTGTGGACAGGTGTCTTTTATACAGATGATGAGTTCAAACAGGTGCCATTCATACAGGTAACGAGTGGGGGACAGAAAAGCGTCTTACAGAAGACGTTACAGGTCTGTGAGAGCCAGAGATTTTCCATGTTTGAGGTGACCAAATACTTATTTTCCACCCTAATTTACGAATAAATTCTTTACAAATCATGGGCCCTGTTAGAATCAATATTTCATTCTCATTCTGTTATTTGAGAACAATATGAGCAGAACAGAAAAATGTGCACTTGAGAACAAATTTATTGTGAATTCAGCTGTGAATGTACAGTTTGTCATTATTTAAGCTTCCATTTCCAAATGTTAGCTGACACTTTATTAGGTACACTGGCATCTATCTCAGGTACACCTGTGACCTAGATGTTCCTGCAAACAGACTCCTTGGAGACCCCTACATAAATATCCATGAACTATCCAGCTAGACTAGTGTGTCTGTCCCTGAAAATATTCCTGCATGTGTGATTGTTCATGTCTCATCTGCAGGAAACAAACAGGAAGTGAGTGAAAGACACAGGAAATGTTTCCAGCTCTTCCTCCTCTATCAGATTTTCTCTCCATACCTGAGAGTGTCCAGTCTCCAGCCTGGATCCTTCAGTCCAGCCGACAGCAGCTTCATTCCTGAGTCACCTGGATGATTGTAGCTCAGGTCCAGCTCTCTCAGATGGGAGGGGTTGGAGGTCAGAGCTGAGGCCAGAGAAGTACAGCCTTCCTCTGTGATCAGACAGCCTGACAGACTGCAGACACACAAAACAACAATCTATCTGTCAACAGTTGTTTTCTCTTTGTCACAATAACATCTATCCATCCATTGTAACTTTATTTATAAGTGACAATACCCAACAGACAACAACAGTCATCTGAAGCTGTTTAACAGTGTAAGGTAACCGCCTCCACTGTGAGCAGCACTTGGTGATGGTGGGAAGAAGAACTCCCTCTGACACAAAGATCCTCCCAGTGAAAACAGGCTCCAGGAGGAGCATCTACCATGACTGGTTGCAGGGTGAGGGGAAAGAGAAGAGATGAGCTCAGAGAGACAAGAACAAAACAGAGAGACAAAAGTTAAGGACACGTAGTAGTGACATATAAAAGCATGAGGAGTGAAAAGAGGGGAGAAGAAAGCAGAGCATCATGGGAAGTCCATCAACAGCCTGAGCCTATAGCAGCATAACTAAGGGATGGTTCAGGGTCACCTGATCCAGCTCGAACTATAAGCTTTATCAAAAAGGAAAGTTTGAAGCTGATCTTCAAAGTAGAGAGGGTGTCTGTCTCCTGAACTCAAACTGGGAGCTGCTGCCACACCCAGTCCAACATAGCCAGGCTTTCTTTGCTGCTTTGACAAAACCTCAAATCCCAGTCAGAGATGATGAGCATCATCACAGTGATGATCATTTCTCTGTAACCCAGGCTTTCTGCTTCAGGATCTGTGCACGCTCACAGAACAAGGAGACCTTTAAACATCATTTCACTAAATGGATGGACTGAGCTCAGCCTACAGATGAACTGGTGCCAGAGATCATAAAGAACATCAAACAGTCAAATTCAACACTTTTAATGGAAATATGAGATTAATGCTGCAGACAATCATGAAGCTGCTGAATTCATGAACATCAAGAATGCAGCGAGTGGTAAAATAAAGATTTGACCTCAGTGTGCTCAGTGTTCCTGTCTATTCCTAACATATTCCTAACATGATAGCTGCACTTTAGAGCTCTAAAACTGGAACTGACACATGTTTAAACTCTACATGTTACTCAGTACATTCAGTTCTGAAACTCGCCCACAGTCCAACAAAGGAAACATGGAGATCACATCAGTTTGTCACCAAAGTCTAATTATTAGGGCAACTTAACCTGTTATAATCTCGTTAACTCATTAATTGATTAACGTCAGCAATTATTTTAATCACAGTTTTTAAAATCATGATTATTGTGAAAGTGCTCACTGGCTCTGAATATAACAGCCATGGGTCACAGGAGGGATGTTGATCAGTGCTGGCTTGAAATGGGCGTCATTATGCGTCTCAGTCAATGGGAGCATTGAGGGTGGGCCTAATACTACTGCAGCGCTCACATGACCCAGGACAGAAAGAGAGGGGCGGGGCCACCCATGGCTCCAACACCATTGTGAAGTTTGCTGACGACACAGTGGTGTTGGGTGCCATCTCCAACAACGATGAGGCGGCCTACATGGATGAAGTGAAGAATCTGGCATCGTGGTGCCAGGACAACCACCTCCAGCTGAACGTCTGCAAGACCAAGGAGCTGGTGGTGGACTTCAGAAGGGGTCAGCCAGAGACTACAAGCCCATTATCATCAATGGAGCTCCAGTGGAGAGGGTGCAGTCCTTCAAGTATCTTGGTGTCCACATCTCCTCAGACCTGACACATTCAGGTCCAGACCAAAAAGGCTAGGCAGCGCCTGTATCACCTACGACAACTGAGGAAGTTCAGGGTCTCTCCAAAGATCCTCAGGATTTTCTATACAGGCGCTGTGGAGAGCATCCTCACACAGAACATGACATCGTGGTTCGGGAACAGCTGTGTGAAGGACCAAAAAGCTCTCCAGAGAGTGATCCGTACAGCAGAACGCTGCTGCAGGATTGCTCTCCCCCCGCTTCAGGACACCTACACCAGGAGATGCCGGACTAGAGCAGATACTGAAGGACCCGTCCCATCCTGGCAACAAACTGTTCCAACTTCTGCAATCTGGTAGAAGGTTCAGCATCTTCCAGGCAAGGACAGAGAGACTCAAGAGGAGCTTCTATCCCCAAGCCATCCGTGCCCTAAACACACACACCCGCCCTCTCACATCATCTATAATTGACTGAGACAGGACTCTTCCAGACACTCTAAACCAAGGCACAATGTACATTTCAATTCCTTTAATTTTAAATATATTTATATTGTCTATACTGTAAAATAGTCAGACGTCTATTCATATTAATGTACAGAATTCACCTGCTTGCTGCTACTACTGCACATTCACCCAGTGTATGTATGTATGTATGTATGTATGTATGTATGTGTATATATATATATATATATATATATATAAATAAAATATTCTTCCTCTAAACCCCCCCCCCCCCAAATTTTTGCACATGTCGAGGAGCGTGTCAGGCTACATTTCACTGTGTGTTATACTTGTATAACTATGCATGTGACAAATAAAGAACCTTGAACCTTGAACCGTTCCAGGAGGCAGTGTTGATACAACTAAAGTTATCTGTTGTTGAAGAAGTCGGTCTGAGGAACGTTCTTAGGATCAACAAATGACGGCATGTATGAGCCTCAAGACGCAGCATCACAAGAAGAACACATGAGCTGTAGAAAAAGGAGAGACTACGAAAGCCACGGCGTTACAACGTGAACCAGCTGTTGGTCTCTCTGGAGACTACTGGGCGTGGCTGGGTAACCATGGTTACCTGGGAGTTGCAGAAACGTGCAGAACATGTGATTCATGTTGCACAGCAGTGGGACATTTGAAATACAGTCAGCACACTCAGTACAGATAGTGCATCAAATATGATGCTGCTGCCAGACGTCTGCCTTTGAACACGTCCCTGCATCGCGCACAACACCAAGGTTGCCATGGCAATCACAGCTGACAGGGACAAAGTGCACAGCTGGAAGCCTGCAGGTATATTTAACATGATGTATTTCTCAGTGTCCTGTCTGTGTGTGAGAGACAAACAGCCTCTGTATGTGTGTGTAAATACAGCATGAATATGTAGAGGACATGTTTGTGGATATAAGTAAATGAAAGCTCTGCGTCATTTGAATCTTTGACTCTTGTTTCTGTTGCAGGTCTGTGACTGAACTTCTGGGAGGAGAAACGTTGGTTTCATGCTCTGTGATTCTGTGTTTTGTCATCTCTCTCAGGTGATGGAGAGCTCAGATGATGACCCCGCCTACGTGGTCAAATTCAAGTCTACATTCAGAACAGACCTGGAGACACGCAAGCAAAATGCCAACATTGTATATGTGAAAACTGCTGCTGGAGCCAGATTCAAGGAGCTCAAGTGTTTACCCAGATCTTACTGAACTCACTGCAGGAACAGAGGGTTGTTGGAGGGAAACCTGTGGAAGCAACAACATCCGAGCCACCAGAGAAGAAGTTGGCCCTGTTGGTGCTTCATCAGAGTGTGAACAGGAGGAAGACTCAGCTGAGAACAGTGTGGTGGATACAGAGCAGAGCCCACCATCAGTACAGAGGCCTGTCCATTAGAGTGCTGCTCCAACATGCAGCACATGTACTTGGCCACAGCTGCAACATCTGTACCTGTGAAAGCTTCTTCTCTGTTGCTGCTCATATTGTGCAGAAGAAGAGAGTTTCTTTATCATCAGAAAATGTCAATGAGCTTGTGAGTCTTAGCAGCTGGCTCGGTGCAGAGGAGGAAGAACATGTCAGTCAGAGGAAGATAAATGCAGTTCATGTTGTCAACTCAACCTGGACTGTTGAAAGAGTTTTTCTTTGTCTGGTTTCTGACTGAGATTCTCCAAAGGAAATCCAGCACAAACACACACTTCACACACTCAAAGTGCTGCACAGTAAATGAGCTGATGAGCGTTTGTGCTGCTGCCTGATAACAGAACAATAGTTCTGCTGCTTCCTGTTCTGCAAACACACATTTATAAATGTTCACCTGCTGTTGATCAAAGGTATGTTGGTGGCTCTGGACGCTGAGGGAACTTTGTAAAAAACTAGATCAAATGTTAACGTCCTGGCAGAGGCAAAGAACTTTGATTTGATATTTGATTAGATTCATGTTTCAGCTCAGACTGACAGAAATATTTGAACTGCTGCTGTGTTAAAGGGAACACTGCTGTTAGAAAGCACCTGATCTGTTTCTGCACACTGAATGTTGCACTTCTCACACTGCAGTACTATTAAAATAAGTACACAATGCACTACTTTTGAACTCATGATTGAATGTTGCTGTAACAAAACCATTAATGTGATTCACAGTGTTCATGGTTTCCCAGCACAACAAATGATTGCACAAGTGTGACTGATCCACTTTCTAATGTGTGTGTAGCCCACACTGTGTGTCACTGTGTCACAGGTGAGTCTGTGTGTCCAGGTTCTATGAGGACAACAGGATATAGTGACTGAGTCCAGCAGCTTAAAGTCTGACTCTATCCTCCATTTAAATAACTCACAGCAACAACTGAATAGCTTTGCCTTTGTGTAGCTGACACTTCATTTTAATGTCCTTCTATTCTGGTCCATCTGGTCTCAGTTTCTATAAGCACACAGGTTTCATCAGGACTCTATGACCTCAGTGATCTTTGCTGGGCCTTAATGCTCTGAACAAAGCTGCACAGCACAAGACTAAATAGAAATGAATCAGTCTTTCATTCTCACTGCTGTTTGACTTCAGCTCTCAATGTCCCACCATAACCCATGGAAAGAATTACTGTCCATCCAGGCTGCTGAACATGAAGCTGATGAAGGTGGAGTATTGTGAGGGCTGATGGAGATGATGATGAGGAATCCAGGAGCAGTGGGTGGATGGCAGCATCAGCATGAAGGATCAGTGTGAGAACACATCATCATCCACAAAGGAAACCAGTCTGAGTGTCTGACGCTCTTGTTAGAAAGACGCAGTCCCAGCAGTTAGCTTGTCTGCTAGTTAGCTGAGAGCTAACTCACTTGTACATTGAATACCAAACTGTGTAAACCAGGGGTGTCAAACATATGGCCCGTGGGCCAAATCCAGCCCTTGAGATAATTTCATATGTCAAATATTGATGAATTTTCAGGCTTGCTGATAATCAATGTGAGCACGGCTGAGGTTTTATTCTGATGAGCAAACCATGTGGCCAAACACTTTAAGAGACAGACTGGGATCATACCATTATGTGAAAGAGGACATGTCCCATAGACAGCAAGGGTAGTGGTAGAGACCAGTACACAGAGAAATGGGAGCTGTACTGAAATGCAAGCGTGTCAGGAAAGAGTGAAAAGGCAAAATGAGCAGCATCTGGCTGCATTTCAGTGATATTGGAGACCACAAAGCTGAGTGCAACATTTATACAGGAGATATACAGGAGACGCTGAGAGCAGAACTGATAAAATTAGGAGCTGGCTAAAGTGAGACCCATTTTTATTTCCACCCATTTTCCACTGTGGAGGACAAAAGGTTTCAAACTGGTCCAGGTCTTAAACCTCACGTGTTCTTCCTAACAGCAGTAAATGGATAAAAATAAGGCTTTTATGAAAACACTGAATAAAACTTGCTGCCTTTAAAAAGACTAAATGTACAGTTCAGTATTGAATACTACATAAAATAAACTATATATAAAGTGTGTCTGAATGGCAGAGATGCAGAACTATGTGCATGTAGCACAGAGCCACGGCTCAGTGTCTGAATGAGTCTCACAGACCTGAATGTGCTGTTGAAGCCATTTATAATTATAACGTAATTCTTTACTCGTTTGATCTGCTCCTTACCACAAGCCACCAGACGTAGAAGGTTTTGGACTTTTAACTATATTTTCTGAAGTTTTACAACTTTTCTTACTGTTAAAAACCTCGTTATGGCCATTCATGCTGTACAAAGTAATTAGACATGTGTGGTATCTACAGAAACGTCAGAATCTCAGCTAAAAGTTCACAAAACCATCTCAACAACCACCAAACAGCTGAAACAGCAGGTGAACAGATCACACAAAAAAGATGTAAACACAAATCCCCCTGATCATCTGTTTTTTAAACATGAAGCGTAGTTTTGGATGTTCATTTACTGCTGGTTCAGTGAATTTTGGTTGGACAGTGATGAAACCTGCAGCCTCAGAATCTGTGAGAAGTCTGCTTTCAGCTCGCAACAGCATTGTTGTGTTGTGTGCTGTGGATCCACCTCTGCAAACTCATCACTGTTTCACCATCATGTTTCTACTTAGACAATAACAAAGGAAGCAGTTCCCAGGAACTACTTCCTGTCTTGTTAACATAAGAGTACGTTGCCCTTCAAAACACCTCCACTTCTCCTCTTATTAGAGGACTGCCTTATTATTAATCTGCTAATTCTGTCAGTTGATGAAAGAAAAATGCTTGATCTCACCTGAGAGTTTCCAGTGTACAGTGTGGACTCTTCAGTCCTTCAGACAGAAGCTTCACGCCTGGATCCTTCAGGTTGATGTTACTCAGGTCCAGCTGTCTCAGATTAGAGGTCTGAGAGCTGAGACCTGAGGCCAGAGCTTCACAGCTTCTCTCTGACAGGTCACAGTGACTCAGTCTGAAAAATAACAGATAAACAATTACAAAAATAAAACACGTATGTTGAAGCGTAATGAGATACTATTATTTTTAGCAATATTTCATCTTGTTTTGTCAGGAAACTGAGCACTGATGCAGAGCAACATGTGGAGAGAATCAGAGGAGAAGAAGTGAAGAGAGAACAGCAGTAAAACAACACTGAATTGTTCAGTGTGCTTTTGATATCAACAGAATGTGTCAAACTTCTTTATTTTGTATTTGTTTTAGTAGAATTGATGATTATCACTTAGATAACAACCACAGGCCAGGTCTAAATTTCACTTTGGTGACAGTTACACCCAGAAATATTTCAGAAACGTGGACAATTTGTGCTCCAATGTATTCAGTACTGAACAAACTGAGTACCGATGACCACTTAATATTTTTGATATTTTATTTGAGTTGTTCCACCTGATCTGTGTTAACTAGAATAAACATTTAAAAACTAAAGCTATGATCACATATGTACTTACAGAGCTTTGTTGGAGGCTTTGACCACTGGCAGCAGCCTAAGAAGAGCCTCCTCTGAAGCAGAGTATTTCTTCAGGTCAAACACATCCAGATCTTCTTCTGATGACAGTAAGATGAAGACCAGAGCTGACCACTGAGCAGGAGACAGTTTATCTGTGGAGAGACGTCCTGATCTCAGGGACTGTTGGATCTCCTCCACTAGAGAACGATCATTCAGTTCATTCAGACAGTGGAACAGATTGATGCTTTTCTCTGCAGACAGATTCTCATTGAGCTTCTTCTTGATGTACTTGACTGTTTTCTTATTGTACTGTGAGCTGCTTCCTGTCTGTGTCAGCAGACCTCGTAGGAGAGTCTGATTGGTCTGCAGTGAAAGACCCAAGAGGAAGCGGAGGAACAAGTCCAGGTGTCCATTTGGACTCTGTAAGGCCTTGTCCACAGCACTCTGGTAGAAGTGTTTCTTTGCGGATTCTCTTGTTTCAGATTTCTTGGAGGTTGTTTGTTGTTCTTCCAGCAGATTGAGTCCAGAGTTGATGAAGGTCAGATGGACATGAAGAGCAGCCAGAAACTCCTGAACACTCAGATGGATGAAGCAGAACACCTTGTCCTGGTACAGTCCTCTCTCCTCTTTAAAGATCTGTGTGAACACTCCTGAGTACACTGAGGCTGCTCTGATATCGATGCCACACTCTGTCAGGTCTGATTCATAGAAGATCAGGTTTCCTTTCTGCAGCTGATCAAAAGCCAGTTTTCCCAGAGACTCCATCATCTTCCTGCTCTCAGGACTCCAGTGTGGATCTGTCTCAGCTCCTCCATCATACTTGACCTTCTTCACTTTGGCCTGAACCACCAGGAAGTGGATGTACATCTCAGTCAGGGTGTTGGGCAGCTGTCCTCCCTCTCTGGTTTCCAGCACATCCTCCAGAACTGTAGCAGTGATCCAGCAGAAGACTGGGATGTGACACATGATGTGGAGGCTTCGTGATGTCTTGATGTGGGAGATGATCCTGCTGGCCTGCTCCTCATCTCTGAATCTCTTCCTGAAGTACTCCTCCTTCTGTGGGTCAGTGAACCCTCTGACCTCTGTCACCATGCCAACACAGTCAGGAGGGATCTGATTGGCTGCTGCAGGTCGTGTGGTTATCCAGAGGCGAGCAGAGGGAAGCAGTTTCCCCCTGATGAGGTTTATCAGCAGCACATCCACTGAGGTGGACTTTCTAGGGTCAGTTAGGATTGTAGTTTTGTGGAAGTCCAGAGGAAGTCGACACTCATCCAGACCATCAAAGATGAACACAACCTGGAAGTCTTCAAAGCTGCAGATTCCTGCTTCTTTGGTTTCAGTAAAGAAGTGATGAACAAGTCCCACCAAGCTGAACTTTTCCTCTTGCAGCACATTCAGCTCTCTGAAAGTGAATGGAAATATGAACTGGATGTCCTGGTTGGCTTTGTCTTCAGCCCAGTCCAGGCTGTATTTCTGCGTTAAGACAGTTTTCCCAATGCCAGCCACTCCCTTTGTCAGCACTGTTCTGATTGGTTCATCTCTTCCAGGTGAGGCTTTAAAGATGTCTTCTTGTCTGATGGTTGTTTCTGGTCTGTCTGGTTTCCTGGATGCTGTTTCAATCTGTCTGACCTCATGTTCATCATTGACCTCTGCAGTCCCTCCCTCTGTGATGTAGAGCTCTGTGTAGATCTGATTCAGGAGGGTTGGGTTTCCTGCTTTAGAAATGCCCTCAAACACACACTGGAACTTCTTCTTCAGGGTGGATTTAAGGTTACGATGACAAACTGGAGCTTGAAGTTCTGAATGAGAAGAAAAATAAACACTCAATTCCAAAAAGAACTAATCTTTAAAACATGTTGCTCCATCTTCCATCTCTGGAAAATGTTCATTTATCCAGCAGCTTAAATCTTTAGATAAATCCTCTTACTGCTCTGCAGACGGTTAGCCAGCTCCTCCTGCTTCATTCTCCTCAGGAAGTCCACTGTGATCTTCACAAACGCCTCTCTGCTGCTGCTCCTCTGACTCTCAAAGCATTCTGGATAATCTGGCCTCAGAACCTTCTGGATCTTCTTCAGCTCGTTCTTCACAAAAGTGATGATGTTGTCCTCCAGCAGCTGGAACAGAATATTTATGAATGAGCCAATCAGACTGAAATCATGGAGCCAAACATCAGATCCATGTTGGACACACTGACGATCCACTGGTCTACAAAGAGCAGCATGGAGATGACTGTGAACAGAACAGATGTAACAGTAGTTGTTGTACATGTACAGACCATAAATATGGAGTCCAGCTGTGTTTGATGCTGCTGGGCAGACTGACCACTGGGAACCTCTGAGCTCTGCTGCTCCACTCTGTGGAGGAACCATGAAGGATTAGATCAACACAGGATAAAGATCCAGGAGTTTCTGCTCAAATAACTTCATCTGAATCAAGTCTGTCAAGTTTTAAACTCTCAGATTGTGAACATATCAGTAATTTTCAGTCTGTTTTCATGGACGTCCTTTCAGTGGTGATGTCAGGGATGATTTTGAAGAAGCTCATCAAACTGAACCATCAGCAGATCACTGCTCCAAAACCAGAACATGATCCGAGGTCTCCCTCCACCACCAGAACACCAGCTTTACTAACGTGGTAGATCAGTGTAGTACAGATCAATAACTGATGAGTCATTTGATCAAAATCACTGAGTGCTTCACATCTGACCCTCTGATGCTTCTGTAGACATTTTGCATATTTAATGAATGTCTGACAGTTTTACATTCATTCTATGAACACAGTGGAAATGTTGTGTTATAGTCTCCATGTTGTTTCCAGCATCATAAATTCTTAAGTTCAGAAAATTAGATTCTTTCTTCACAGCTGAAAAACAACAACATTTATTCTCTATTGAAATCTGCATCGTCCACTCCAAAGGTCACAATCTGAAGGTAACATCTGGTTTTGTTCCCTGTGGTTAACTCTGAGCATCAGTATGGTGGGATTTATCCACTACATCCACACCACTGTGGTTCAGTGTTGTCCTGATGGAGTAACAGCAGCCAGTATGATCCAGGCTTTAGCTGCTGGGTCTCTGTGTGACCTCTCAGACTGTTTAACAGATCAGACACAAAGAGAATCAGAGCAGCTCTGTTCTTTAAAGACAAACATGAACCCACTCAGGTCACACTTTCCCCACAGATATGAGCATCACTGTCCTCAAACAGCAAATGACCAAGTCGAACATTTGGATCTTTTCTCTTTCATTGTTTTCTTTTTAATGGATATTTGTAACAATCTGAGGATGTTTCAGGTCATATTTATCCAGAAAACACAAACATGTAAAGGAGTCATCACAGCTCTCTGACCTCGTTGCTCCAGGGTCAGCACTGAAGTATGGAGGTTCACCTTTGGACCGGTCACTCCTCACAGACGGACAGCTGGACCCTGCAGACTCTGCTCTGTCCTCCTCTTCCTCCATCATCATCTTCAGTCAGTCTGAGAGGTAAACCACAAACACTCAGTGAGTTCACATTAACAGGAGGAACTGAGTTACAGTCGCTGACCTCTGACCTGTCATGTAACATACACTCAACAAAAATATAAACGCAACACCTTTGTTACTGTTCCCATTCCCCATGGGATGGACGTAGAGACCTAAAATTCATTCCAGATACACAATATAACCATCCCTCCCAAACAGTGGTCACAAATCAGTCCAAATGTGTGGTAGTGGGCACATCTGCCATATTGAGATAATCCATCCCACCTCACAGGTGTGCCACATCAGGATGCTGATCTGACATCATGAGTAGTGCACAGGTGTACCTCAGACTGCCCACAACAAAAGGCCACCCTGGAATGTGCAGTTTTTTGCGCTATTGGGGGTCTGGGGACCCAGAACCGGTCAGTATCTGGTGTGACCACCATTTGCCTCATGCTGTGCAACACATCGTCGCATGGAGTCTATCAGATTGTCAATTGTGGCCTGTGGAATGTTGGTCCACTCCACTTCAATGGCTGTGCGAGGTTGTTGGATATTCGTGGGAACTGGTACACACTGTCGTATACGCCGGTCAAGCACATCCCGAACATGCTCAATGGGTGACATGTCCGGTGAGTATGCTGGCCATGCAAGAACTGGGACATTCTCAGCTGCCATCTGCCCTGAACAATGTGAACCATGATTCATCCGTGAAGCGCACACCTCTCCAACGTGCCAGACGCCATCGAATGTGAGCATTTGCCCACACAAGTCTGTTACGGCGACGAGCTGGAGTCAGGTCAAGACCCCGATGAGGACGACGGGCATCCAGTTGAGCGTCCCTGAGACGGTTTCTGACAGTTTGTGCAGAAATTGTTTGGTTGTGCAAACCAATTGTTCCAGCAGCTGTCTGGGTGGCTGGTCTCAGACGATCTTGGAGGTGAACCTGCTGGATGTGGAGGTCCTGGGCTGGTGTGGTTACACGAGGTCTGCGGTTGTGAGGCCGGTTGGATGTGCTGCCATATTCTCTGAAACGCCTGTGGAGACGGCTTATGGTTGAGAAATGAACATTCAATGCACGGGCGACAGATCTGGTTGACATTCCTGCTGTCAGCATGCCAATTGCACGCTCCCTCATTGCTTGTGGTATCTGTGGCATTTTGCTGTGACACAAAACTGCACATTCCAGGGTGGCCTTTTGTTGTGGGCAGTCTGAGGTACACCTGTGCACTACTCATGATGTCAGATCAGCATCCTGATGTGGCACACCTGTGAGGTGGGATGGATTATCTCAATATTGCAGATGTTCCCACTACCACACATTTGGACTGATTTGTGACCACTGTTTGGGAGGGATGGTTATATTGTGTATCTGGAATGAATTTTAGGTCTCTACGTCCATCCCATGGGGAATGGGAGCAGTAACAAAGGTGTTGCGTTTATATTTTTGTTGAGTGTAGAAACCAGTAGGATCTCAGTCATGAAGGTCATGTGATCTAAGGAGCTTGGAGAGAAAAGAGACGTCTTTAAGTTTCTGGAAGACGTTTCATCCAAGAAACTTCTTCAGCTCTAAAACCAAATGGTGGAGAGTCCCAGATATTTAAACCTGAGAGGAAAAGAAAGCATGTCACTGACCCACCACTGATCATGAGATGAGTCACATGATCAATAGTGGGTCAACAATATAACAACAATATAAACACTTATTTCAAGGGGGAAACTGAGAGCCTGTTCACCAGGAGCACAAACATCTGGAGCACAGACACCTGGAGCACAGACATCTGGAGCACAGATACCTGGAGCACAGACATCTGGAGCACAGATACCTGGAGCACAGACACCAGGAGCACAGACACCTGGAGCACAGACACCTGGAGCACAGACACCTGGAGCACAGACACCTGGAGCACAGATACCTGGAGCACAGACACCTGGAGCACAGACACCTGGAGCACAGACACCTGGAGCACAAACACCTGGAGCACAGACACCAGGAGCACAAACACCTGGAGCACAAACACCTGGAGCACAGACACCTGGAGCACAGACACCTGGAGCACAGACACCTGGAGCACAAACATCTGGAGCACAGACACCAGGAGCACAAACACCTGGAGCACAAACACCTGGAGCACAGACATCTGGAGCACAGACACCTGGAGCACAGACACCTGGAGCACAAACATCTGGAGCACAAACATCTGGAGCACAAACATCTGGAGCAGCATGTCGATGCTGTTGGCTGAGATCCTGAAGACTGAAGTCCAGGCAGCTCCAGCAATGATCCACTGATGTGTTTTTATTCCATGTATGAATGTTGTTATTGACAGAGATGACGTTTGTGTGTCAGTGATGCAGTGACTGTTGTTGTTACCTGTACAGGCTGGTTAGACTCTATGAAACAGATCATACAGATCTCTGCATGTTAGAAGAGACTATTAAAGGTCATGAATGAGACAAAGGCAGGGAGGCGTCCTTTACAGCTAAACAGCAGAGTGAGAGAACAGCCAGCACCTCTACATTTATCACATTATACAGCACATGTATGATACTGACAGGGATGAGAAGAACTTAGTGATTCTGATCCCATCATTGATATTACTTATTGATTCTCAGTAGCTCTGCTCTGACAGTCACCACCATCACTGAGCAGCATATCAAAGACATTTGTGCACATTAACTGCATGTTGTGGCTCAAATGTTTGTGCATGTTGGAGGCATTTCCTCTTTGTTTTGATCAGTGTTGGTCATTACTCAAAACAGTCATTATTACACATATTACACAGAACACTTTGATTAAAAGTAATGGAGTACGTTACTTCATTACTCCTCATAACATTACTTTGATGTTACTGTGTAAAATGAACAAATGAGCATGTAACAACATGAAGCTGAGGTACAGCCCCACACACCAACACAGATCCTGATGAGGTCACGTGATGTTTCTCTGAGTGTTTATGAACACAAATCAAAGATGAAACAGCACAAAGACACTTCAAAGTGATTCTACTGTAGAAACATGAACAGGTAGAAACCTGCAGCCTGACTGCTCATCACTTTGTTACCTGTTCAAGTTCAGCAGCAGCAGCTCACTTTATCACGGTGCTGGTCTGGGGTCAGTGTTTACTCAGCTTTACGTCACTCTGGGTTCTTGGCTAGCTTAGCGTTAGCTTAGCATTAACATGCTGTCAGGTGTCTCGTGTGTAAATATTAATCACAGTGACAGTAAAGGAGGTAAAGGGCTGTGACGTCATCACGTACGCTGCGTCCTCTGTGGGCTCTGAGTGAACTCAAAGTACAAACTACAAGTACACAAACACGAACGTAGCTCAGAGTGGCGGACACACTCGGCCTCGTTGGTCCAGCTGTGAGTCCGTTACCGTGAACTATGGAGCGGCAGATTTGTGCTGAACTAAGCTGCACACAGCTGATGTTAGCCAGGAAACATTACACACTGACTTTAATGGAGAGACCGGAAATACAAACACACACAGTTTGTTGTGTGAAGAAATCAAACACGAGCTGAACAAACAGTAAAGTTCCTAAAGACAAACTGTTAAAGGAGGAAACAAAGCAAACTTACAGTTTCTTCACACACCAACAACAAGCTCCACTCCACACCTGGGGCCCGTTCTTCGTACGTCGCTTACTACATCCAAGATCAAATGACACATCCAAGATCAAATCATCGCGCTAACCGTGAGCTCGCTAATCCGGTTCCCCGAACACACCTGCTGTTGACGATTAGTACAGCTGGACGCAGTAATGTGACATCACTGGGTGTCGTAAAAGGGGCTACGCATCGATAGTAGAAACATTGATCGGCAACCCGCTGATTGGTCGGCGAAAATGTCGACGGAGCGCGCTCGGCTCGGTATTTTTCGGCAGCAGAGCAAGAACTCTTGAGTGAGGGATTTCAGGAGTTTCAGAGTTTAATCAGAACGCAAGGGAACACTGCAAAGGCTGCAAAAGCAAGGAGCGAGGGCTGGCAGGAAGTTGCTGACAAATTAAACTCGTAAGTAATTTAATAATAACAATAATAATGGAGTGGATTTATATAGCGCTTTTCAAGGCACCCAAAGCGCTTTACAATGCCACTATTCAGTCACTCTCACATTCACACACTGGTGGAGGCAAGCTACAGTTGTAGCCACAGCTGCCCTGGGGCAGACTGACAGAAGCCAGGCTGCCATATCGCGCCATCGGCCCCTCTGGCCAACACCAGTAGGCGGTAGGGTAGATTTATTATATTACACTATATTATCCAATATTATATTACATTATATTATAATATGTTATATTTTATCCTCTTTCACATTAGAGCCACGACAGGACCCACTAGAACATGGGAACAGGTAAAAGTGAAATATAAGAATATTCTACAGAATGGTAATATTTATCACTTATATTGCTTTTAGTCTCTTGGAAAGAGACCCTGGAATAATCTGTTTGTTTATAACAGCAACCAAGAAAAGGGCAGAGCAAAAAAAGACAGGTGGTGGTCCTGCACCCCCTCGTCAACAAGTTGGTTAAGTGAATAATACCCTCACGGGAAAATCGACATCTCTCTATGAGCACACTGTCGCGCTGAGCTAAAGGATCCTGTCTGTCCCGCAATATACGCTGAATTCTGAGGACTCTCCTTATCAATCTTGCACCTTCCGCAATGGGTGGCTCGCGTATACGGACAGGACATGGCTGCGACAGACTTCCCAAATCCACCTTCGCTTTTAAAGCCGTGGTCTCTCATCTTGATTACACGAAGTAATTTACAATTGCTACTCTGAAATATGAATTACATCTGTAATAATCACATACATGTAATAGAATGTTAATAGTACATTTCCCTTTTTTAGGAAATGACCTGTGTGAAATCAATAAAAGGATCAAGTGCTGCATTGTCTTTAGTTACATTGATGTTATTTATTTATGGTGAAACAGTGGTAAAATATCGCTGTTGCTTTCGTATAAATGACGCGGACATACCTGCGTGGCCGCGATCTAATCCTGTTTACATAAAGTAAACCTGCTCCCGAGCAGGTTTACGCTTACGGCTCTGTTGCTATGACAGCAAGTCCTGGATGGGCTTCGGGGAACCGACTGATCCAGGATCACGCGAAATCGTCAACAATCTAATCCGGCTAACCTACTTAGCGAGGTACGAAGAACAGGCCCCTGGACACTAAACACGGACACACAGGTGAGCTGCTTCCTGGAAGGAGGCGGGACTCCACCTGAAACTCAGCACAGGTGGGAGGGGCTCAGCTCTGTGTGTGCTGATGTGTTAACTTTAAAAATATGCCGTCTGACTGCTCAGACTGAGTCAGAGTAAAGTTCACATGCTGACGTGTGGAGACATGAAACCTTGTTGTAGCTGCAGGTGTGAACACACTGATCCCAGATCAGCTCTGCTGTATTTGTAACATGAACATTTCTGCTGCAAAGCTTCAAATGTTCAGCATGTTTCTCTGTTTCCAGTCTATAGATCCAGTCACACTTTCTACCTTCACCTGTGCAGTAAAGACTGAGAGCAGAGCTGAAACCAAGCGTCCAATCAGTGAGCAGCATCAACACCTGAGCTTCATTCAGACTCTGTTATTGAAGATGTTGTTGGTACAAAGTTCATCTGCTGCTCACATGAATCCATGAAAGATTTATTTCACTGAATGTTTCTTCAAAGCTCATTTCAACCTGTTGAAGTCATGAATGAAAGTGCAGACTGAGAGTGGATCACATGATGTTTGAGGTGTGTCATGTGACATGTTCAGTATTGTCACACATGTCTAGATTGTCCCTGATATCATAACTGCTCAAACACTGATGATTATATTTGAAGAATTATTCCTGATGGCAGCAAAGTTTGAATGGAGCTCTCTGTCTGTGCTGATTTGTCGCCCTCTGGAGGTCAAAGCACAAACTGCATGATGTCACTGTAACCACCACAGTGACAGGAAGTGTTTTTATGACTGAAACACTGAAATGATGCTAACGGCTGTCGTTAGGCTCACTGACAGCAGTGCTGATGTGTTCATGTCAAACACTGGCTCAGGTCAGACTCCTTCATCCTTCTCCAGCGTGAGGCCGCCCTCAGACCCACAGGAGCTCTGACCTTTGACCTCCTGACCCTAACCATTTTAGTCTTGTTGCATCTTTAAATGCAAATCCATCCAAACTGTAGCCGAGCAAAAGAAGCTGGAAGCTGTTCTATGAATGATGTTGTTGAAGGAGCTTGGAAAGAAAAGCGTCTGGACTTCTTTAAGTTGCTTGAAGAGGGACATGGACGTCTTAACGCCCACTTACATCCTGGGACATTTGATCACAGGAAATCACATGATAGGGTGGGGCTAGATCTCACAATGGGTTCACCCAAAACCTTGGCTGATTGAGACCCACACCCGTTCTCACACCGTGGCTCGTGTGATTAGGTAGAGGATCAACAGGGGCTCCATGTCCCTGAATTTAAACTGAATCTAAACACACCGTGCACAATGCCAAGTTAGATAATGGTTAAAAGAACAAGATGAGAATAAATAAAAAGATAAAATAAGGATAAAAAATAACTTAAAAAAATAAAATAAAAAGATAAATAACTGCAAATAAGTACAAATAAGTAACTGAAGACACGTGTGGTCTGCAGATGTCGATGTACATGGATGTACATGGAGTTTAATGTGCAAAATGAACTTAGTGTGCAAAGTGACCTGATGTGCAAACTGCAGTTTGAGGTCGGTCAGCTGTTCAGGAGTCTGATAGCAGTGGGGAAGATGGAGTTGTTGAGTCTGGATGTTCTACATTTCACACTTCTGAACCTTCGTCTCGAGGGCAGAGGTGTGTCTCTCCTCTGGACTCTGTGATGGTAGCTGCTCTGCAGAGAGGGCAGCGGGGTCCTGATGATCTTCTCCACAGTTGTTATCACTCTCTGCAGGCGTTTGCGGTTTGCAGTAGTGCTGCCGTACCATGCAGTGATGCAGCTGGTCAGGCTGCTCTCCACAGTGCAGCTGTAGAACCTGCTGAGGATCTTGGCCAACATACCAAATTTCCTCAGCCTCCTCAGGAAATACAGCAGCTGCTGAGCCTTCTTGACCAGCTGTGTGAGTTTGAGTCCCTCACTGACTCAAACTCCTTCAGTGACACTTGCAGCCTTGCAGATTAGTTTGCTGATCCTGATGCATCTCTGGAGCTGATGCTGTCCCCCAGCAGACAACAACAACATAGATGCTCTCACTAGTCCACTTTACCCTCTAATCACATCTCTGACATCTGCAGGTTGCTCCATAGAGACTCTTGTGCAATGCCAGGTGTTTGTGTTTGTCTGTAGGTACACATTAGATATGACCATAGACGCACACACACAAGTGAACACAGCAGCACAGATGGTTTCCACCTGCTTCCCTCTTTCTTCACACAACTGTGAGGATGATGAAGAGGTTTCAGGACGAGGTGGTCAGCAAGCACAGGATAAAGCAGGGCCATGAAACTCTCTGGTGCAGCAGATGTTTAATCAGACTCAGCTTTAGGCTTCTTTTCCCACCTGGCAGCAAAGTAACAGCTTCACTAATGTGAACAGTCACAATGTTAAACGTTTCTATATCTTCATATATTTTTATCTGTTGATGCTGCAGAATAAAGTCTGTTAACAGAGTGCAGGATGTGTAGAGCAGGTCCAGCTCTCCCTTTACTGTGTCCACTTTCATCAGCCCCTGTGAAGTGACACAGAGTGCATGTGTGTCTGTCAGCTGTTGTTTGTTGTGAAGGATGGAACAAATGAACACACACTTTTAGAGAAATCTGAAAAAGCAACACGTGCTTGGGCTCCTTCTGTGCTCGTCTTCATTAATGCTGATCTTTCTTTCCTGT
Source organism: Diplotaxodon limnothrissa (assembly GCF_057381915.1). Lineage (NCBI taxonomy): Eukaryota > Metazoa > Chordata > Actinopteri > Cichliformes > Cichlidae > Diplotaxodon > Diplotaxodon limnothrissa. The sequence goes on along the minus strand of NW_028188558.1, from coordinate 159,814 downwards.
TTGTTCTTTGGCACAAGCTTCAGTCTTTTCTCCCAGGGCTCCTTCACACTTAGAAACACACCTACATTCATTTATACACAAACATCATGAAACAAAGGCTTTGTAAAAGAGGACATGAGATCCTCTCTGAACAGCACATTCATATCAAACACAGGACTGAACAGGATATACTGAGTCTGTGCTGTTTTCATTGTTACTTGCTGAGTATTTTTCCAGTGTTTGAAATGTGACTCAAGTCTGATTCTTCTACTGTGTGTGAACTCTAAGCAGCTGCATTAAACAGCTGCTTTTCAAACCAGGCTCAATCCTATGACTCTGTGAATGTAAACTTTTGTCACCTGCATGAATAACAATCCTTGATCTATCAGGACTGCAGTGCTCCTGTGATCCCAGCTTATAGATGGAGGCTAGCATGAGAGGCTCAGCAGCTAAAGCAGCACACCTGGGTCTCCCAGCCTATTAAAAGCAGCCCTTTGCTTCACCTGCTTCACTAAACATTATTATTATTATTTAAGCAGAGTGGTGTGATTGATGTAGGCATTGCTGTGTGACAGGAGGACTTTTCTTGAAACAGCTCGTGTGACGTGTGACGTGAGCTGACGTAAAAACAGTGATGTTAGCTTGATTCTCTTGGCTAAAACTATTTTAAAAAGAGGGTCAATCATGCAAATCTGCCAATAGAAGCCAAAGTTACAGCCCCTCAGAGTTTAAAGAGAAAAGGCCCGTTTCCAACACTTGGTTGTGCAAAGGGAAACAGGCCCACAGTGCCTGAGTGTGTGGGTAATTCTTCAAATAATATTCAAAAGCAAACATTTTTAAGCATGTAAATAAAATTCAATCATTTCTGCTCTTCAATACCTAAGAAATGAAAACTGGCAGATGGTCCCAAAATGTGAAACGCCTGGCTATCTGTGCATTTAGTGCTGCAGGTTTTCACTGTTTACCTTCAGAAGCATAAATCTCTGCACAGATAATCTTCATATGTGGATTCCTGGTTTCTGCAGTTAATTGTGACCCAAAGCGTATTTTTAAAGTGGTTCCAGGCAATAAAGTCTAAAAATAAATACATCTACTTCCTTTTTCTGTGTTCCAGCCTCAGTGACTCTGACACAGTGCTGTAATATTTACACCTCTGATGAAAGCAGAGTTTGTAGTTGCAGAGAAATACTCGACTCATTTTGGGCATTTACGAGCAGGAACCTCAGAAAGCCCCTCGCTGCTTCACTGGTTAAGAAGCAAAGCAAACATTAGTTCACAGTGATGTTAATTAAGGCCCAAAGTTTAGGAACGAACGTCAGCACTTCACTAATGAATGTAATGCTGATTCATGTGCTTGTTTTGTAATGTGCATGTTGTGCGTTGCTATTTCCCATATTCTTTGGCACTGATAGATGAAGAGTCTCAGGCAGGACCGAGGCTGCCAGCTGCTGACAGTGAGCAGGGAGAGAGCAGCAGAAGCTGGGCAAGAGCAGGGCACCTTCAGCCCCCTTCATCAGTCAGAAATCATTTGGGTGTCTGTGTGAAATGTCTGATTTTTAAAATCTTTTTGTAGACATATTTATTAAATGTTTAACAATTATATAGAAGAAAGACAATGTAAAGAACAAAACATGACAAAACAAAAATGAGTTGAAGTTATGAACTGTTTCTGAGAGACAAATAACACCAGGATCCTTTTTGTGTAGCTGACAGCTGGTAACTGTGCAGGGGCGGGTCTAGCAAAGTGTTGCCAGGGGGGCAGGTAGGGCATTAACAGGGAGAGGGGGGCACAAAGAAATACTTTTCTTTCTTGTTCTCATTTAAAATGTCTCACTTTTAATAAATAATTATCTGAATCTTACAACAAACGTTTTCATCTGATGTAAAATGTATAGAAATCCATTATTGTACATAGTCATTTTTTAGGGTCCCATCATAATTTCTTCAGAAGTAAGTACTGCATATGATGCCAGTGTTTCCCACATTTTCTAGATTCTGCACCAGTACTGTGTGTAAAATGCATCAAAAAGTCCGTTTGATTCTTTCTCAGCTGTCTTTCTGTCTCCTTTCACTTTTTAAAGGTTGCCATGTTAGAAAACATATTTTGCCCTGCCGTGCTGTTTATTGATGTGGCAAATGAAAGGTTTATGAAAACATATCTAAATCTGTCATCAGTAATCAGCAATGATCATGTCTCACCTCTAGTCTCTGTCTTAATGTCAGGTTTCCACCGTGTGTTGTAGATGTTCAGGAGGTTAACTCGACCAACAGTCTACTTCCTGTTTAGAATACCAGGACAGGGAGGATGGTGCAGGTTTAAGTTTATTAGACTGATGCATGTATACCAACAAGACAGCGTCCATCACTGTGACAACAGCATTTGTTTTCATTCAAAGGCTTTATGGTTTTTCCTTTAATACCTGGGGGGCCGGTCTCCAGTCAAAATGCCCGGGACCATTTTTTGTCCCAGTCCAGCCCTGGTGTCAGATCTGCATGCAGTGTCAATGAGACGATCAACAACAGATCAGACAAAACACTCAGGCGGACACTCCTCTGTAGAAGGAAACATGGAAAGTGTGAGGTAATCAGTGCACAACATCACTTTGTATTTCAGGCTGTTTTTATATAGAACTTCAGCACCAATGTAAAAGTTCTGGTTTTAGGAAGATGAAGAACATTTTCAGGAAGGATGCCGTCTGCAAGCAGAGCTGCTTGAACCTCAGCGCTGAGGTCCAGACTACTTCCTGTGAAGCCACGTGATGTAAATCTGCTGCTGTAACTTCACAGTTTACTGAAGCTAAATGCAACGTTACCATATAATCTGTTTTCAACAAAGGTTTCACTCCGCCCGGTGTTGATGGAATGATTCAGGCCGTACTCGTCAGGCTTCCCGTCGACCACACGCATTTCAGTCACAAACCCCGTGACTGACAACAAGGGAAACAGCAGAAGAAAAGATGTGAAAAATACTGGATGATGATGATGGAGGATTAACCGCGGTGGCTAAACTGTTTCCTGTCTTTGTGGGCGTACTCACAGGGAAGTTTCCAGGCACGTCAGTCTTGGTGGCTAAAGTCTCCATTTTCCAACATGTATCGCTACAGGTGCAAAGACACAACATTAATCATCAGTGTAAATATTTTAATGCTGTCCAAACGGTGTTTGCTTTGTCTGTCCTCTCGCACTCACAGAGGAAACGAGGACGCCACCTTCAACCCATCTTCAGTTGGCTCAACCATGGCCGGACTTCCTGTTGGCTTTGTGACAGCAAACCACTTGAAATGAGAGCAAACTGCAGTCAAGCACCACTTACAGCAACCTGTGGACACGCAAATGGAAAGCACTGAGAATCATACAGAAGCATAAGAGCTGTTTATTGTAACACGTGTGTGTGTGTGTGTGTGTGTGTGTGCACATTAATAATACACTGATGTATGTTAGTTTGATTTATGCTATATCTGAGAAAACAACTGCAGAATTTTACATCAAAGTTTCCAAAGCTGATGTTTTGTTGTTCACTCTGTTTTATATTCATATAGTTTGTTGTTTTTAAATCAGTGGACAAAATAAATATTATCACACAAAATCCAGGGTGAAACATAACCAAATAACCTAAATGGTGAAGTCATTATAGAAGTACATGTTGCAAAGGTCAGCCTCCTGTATAGACTGCTAAACTGTCTGGGGGGGCCCTGCCTGTCCTCGTTGGATAAGCTCCACCCCTTTTCCATAAGACGGAGACATTTGTATGAAAATAGATGGGCAGTAAAATAAAAAATAAAAAATATTATGGATGACTCTGTAAATCAAAGTCCGCCTGAGGCAGAAGCAGAAACCATGAGGAGCACAGCACCACTCGCAGAAGGGCACGAAGTGAAGCCATAGCTGCTGAAGAGTGAAGACGTGATGATGGAGGAGATCACAGATGAAGATCTGCTGCCTGCTGACTCTTTATATAGAAGAGTGAGACTATCTCCCCACCAACAGCTGCACTTATACAAACCCCAGGTGCTGGGATGGCTTTGAACATGTGACATTTTCTGCAAACACATGGACAGTTTCATAAGCACAAAGATTATTCCTGCAGCGGCAGAATCGTATCCACTGTGTGAGAGGTGAACGTCAGACAGTTCTTAGAAAATGTAGTTTCTCTTTAAGCTTTTAACGTCTCTTTTACCCCCATTTGTCTAAAACTACTTGACAGCCCTTCATGTCAGAGGTTTATTACCTGTGCAGGATGGAGCACATGGTCTCAGTCAGGCTGGACACGATCACTCCTACAGGAAGTAAATGTGATTTTATTTCACCTGTGAAATGATGAAAAACAGCAGAATAGCTCACGCTAACAAACGGGTGTTGAAATGTTTCATTTTCTGCTGTTTCACAGGTCAAAAAGGGCGTCGAAGCAAACTGAAGCTGAGCTGCTGCTGCTGTTGTAGTGCAGCATCTGCTGTGTGCTTCATCAGAGAACCTTCTGTACACAGCAGACAGAGGCTGCTGCCACTGAAGTCCATCTGCTAGAGAGCTTTAAACACTGGTTATTGAAGTGGCTTTGATGATACTGATACACAGTCTTTGCTGCTGTCACAGGACAGGGATCCACCAGGGAGTAGTTGTCAGGATAAAGAGCCTTCGCTTCTCTAAATATAAACTGGATACTTGTAGGAAACTTTGGGAAGCAGCATTTTTCCTCATATCGTCTAAACTGAAGTTAGCTCAGGTGCTTCTTCCATACTTGCTCTGCAGAAAGCCAAAGAGTTTGGAGCTCTGCAAACATTTGCAGCACAGCTGGATGTTTGTAACTTTGGTCACCTCTGTATCATCCCTCAGATTCTTTCTGCACAGCTTTGAAACCACGACAGCACGAGTGATGCTGAGGAGACGTCCAGTTTAAACAGACCTTTATTCCTGGAACACAAACACATGAAGTGATGCTGCTAAAGAAGAACATTTAATCGCACTAATGAATCAAGCATCTGTTTGTCTGTCAGTCTGTCAACAGTTCCTCTGATCGACTTCAGACTTGGTGGGTATTTTGTTTTTGCAGCGGTCAAAGTCGATCAGCGTGTTGCTTTGTCTGCTGTAAATCTGCCTGTACAAAGGGAAACATGCATGTTTTAGATGCAAACTCACAACATGGCTGCATTTTTGTGATTATGTGTATTTTATATTGATTTATTCTATTATGTTTTGTATATGAATCTTTACAAGTGTGTCGATACAAAGGCTTGATTAAAACAAAGGTCTCAGCTGTGCTGTTAGGGATGCTCTCATATTTGTTTCAAATGTAATAAATCAAAGGATTTCAGGCTTTTCATCCTTTTTATTTGTTTGGTTCTAACAGCAGCTGGATAAAAACATGCAGGTGATGAATATAATTGTGTGATATTATGAGCATTGTGAATAAAGAAAGAGCAGAGATAGTAAAAAGGAAACAGGTGATGGACGTGAGATTTTCAGAACAAAAGCTCCTCAGTGAGACGATCACCTGGACACAAGGTCAGGCAGCTGGGACTCATCTAGAGAGCAAAATGGAAAAGTGATCTGTGCAGAACATCACTGTTGATTGCAGTTATTTACATCAGACTTCTTCTCTGAGATAAGAGCAGCATTTGTGGGAAAGATGACAGTATTTCCAGGCTGGATGCTGTTTGCAGGGAGAACTGAATGAAACTCTCCTGCACCTCAGCGCTGAGGTCCACACCTGTGAACACAGATGAGGTCAATCTGCTGCAGCACGTAGAGCTTTACTGATCAGCAGGTTCAAAGGATTCAGCAGAGCGTAGAGTCAGAGCTAAATGCCACATCACCATAGAGTTTGTTAACAACAGCTTTCTTTGCCCTTTGTCTCGATGGACTGAATCAGGGATACTCGTCATACTTCACCTCAACCACGTCACTGAGAGACCCCAGCCTGACACAGCAGCAGAGATGATGAAAGCAGAAACAGCAAACAGATGCTTCAGTTGTGTTTCTCTGTGTGTGTGCGCTCACGCCCACTTGTGTGTGTGAACTTTCCACGTACCTCAGCTTGTTTCTCCAACATGAGCCATCAGGGCTGAAAAACATCACTAACACATGAATTCTTTCTCTTTTTGTTATCACCTGTGATCATGTGTCTCATGTTTCTGTCATTCACCAGTTCTTGTAGAGTTACGTGTAACTAGACTTCTGTGGGACGTAAATGATTGTTTTGTATGCAGATCTGTACAAAGGATGTAAACACTTGATTACAAAGGAGATCTCAGCTGTGTTGTTATGGATGGACTTCAACGTATTTGTTAAAAAAGAGAATAAAGCAAAGTGTTTTAGCTGTTTGGGAGTTTTTGTTTGATTCAATTCAGTTTTATTTCTATGGAGTCAAATAATAAGAAAGGCTCTAGAACAGCCCTGAGTTTGTCCAGGTGACACTCCTCTGAAGAACAAAGACAAAGAGGAAGAAGGGGATTCGTTTTCAAGTCTTGTTTCTTTCAAAATAAAAGCTGAAATGTTTTGGAAGCATGATAATATTTCAGCCAGGATGGCGTCTCCAAGGAGACCTGCACCTCAGCGCTGAGCTCCACATCACGCCCTGTGAAAGCACAGATATAAATCTGCTGCAGTGAGAAGAACTTTACCCAACACAAGTGTAGAAGTAGACATTTGACTTTACCTACAACCTGTTAACAACAAAGCTTTCATTGCCTCTGCTGTTGATGTCATGTAGGACTAATCATACTTCACATCAGCCATGCACACGTCAGAGGATCTCCAGGCTTTCAGTGATAAAGCCAAGCAGATGATGTGAACATAGCAATAGTAAAACATGCATCATAATCAGCTGTATGTGTCGACTATGTGGCACCTCAGTCTTGTTGGCATGAAGAAAAGTTGTGTAACATGTAGCATAAGGGCTGCAAAGACATCATGTAGACAGCAGTCGTCTGTTAGTCGTAACGTATCTCCTGTTAAAGAGTTAAATGTGCGTTCTCCATCTCTGTCCTCTCACAGCTCGCCGTACACCAACTCCAGCTGTGGTAACCATGGCTGTGCCCATCAACACGCTGAAGCTGAGACGCCACCCGTCACTATGGCGACTCCAATAGGGTTACCTGTCAGCTGTGGACGCATGAAAGGAAAACAGCAGAAACACAGACATGTTTACTGGAACATTTCCTATTGACAGCTTTATGGAAAAGTGGGTTTAAACACTTTTCTATGTTTTATTTTGTTTATTTATGGATTTATTGTGAAAGGAATTTCAAAGGTTTAATTTGACCTTTCCCCTGTTTTTCATACAGACTGGAGACGAATGGATGGTGCTTTCTTTGTTTGTCTAAAGATAATGAATAAAACTCTACACACATCTTAAACCACCCTCCTTTCTATATATTGTGTTATATAAATGGAAAGTATATAAGACACAAACTGAGCTTATATGATACTAAGGACCCTGGAGGTCAGTCCACCTTTATAATTCAGCACAGCCTGGAGTCTTGGTCTTTTCTTGGATGTTGGTTCCCTTTGTTTCCATCCTCTGTTAAGATGTTTCAGTAATGTTGAGGTCTGGGGAGGCCAATCCATGGCTGACGTCCTGTGATGCTGCATTAGCAGTTTGTTCATAGTGAAAAATGAAGCCACTGCCAATCAGACATTTGCACAGTGGATCAACTTCTGATGGTACTGTCCTGAATTCCACACCTATAATATGTTTGCACATACTGATGAATATGTGCAGCTGATTTTCAGTCCAGTTCCTGTGTGACAGACGCCAGTCTTTCTGCCTGTGTCCTTCCTTAACAATAGAGCCATCCTTCCACTGAGACTGTTTCTGATGAGGCTTCACTGAGCAGTAGATGGATCCCTCAGCTCATCTAATCGTCCTATTTCTAACACATGACTGTCAGAAACTGTTAATCTGCTGCAGCTCTTTAACTCCTCCACTTCTTTTTTTGTAATCTCTTAGTTTCCTCATCTTTTAAGGTGGCACTGCACACCAGATCCAAAGTCAACATGCTGTTATATGATGGAGTTGAACCTGTAATGGAGTTTGATTTAAACCAATCAGCAATTAAGTGAATGATGATGAGCAAAGATGGTGGAGGTGGTGGATGAAGACCCGGACAGCTGTGGTTGGCTCCTCGTATAGAGCAGAGTGAGGTTGTGTTTGCACATTATTATAAAACCATGTTCACCATATATTTTAGCTGCAGACAATAACATGATTTCTTTGCTGTGGTGATTTTATTCCACTTTGGTAAAATGGGAAACCATCATTTCTTGCTGTAATTCACACATTATTCCAAGAGCCTCAACACGAGCCTTGTAGTCCGACCATATATAGACAAATCAATAGTTGTGTTTGTAACAGCTCATGAACATGAATCGTTCCACATTACTTTGAAATCATTGTAAACTAAACTGGAATAAATGAGTGTTTATATATAGTTTTGTCTCAGCTGTTCATACACAGTGTTTCAGTTCTTATCAGAGTCCCACCGTCTCACTGTGGTGAACCTTTAGCTCTGTTGGAAGCGTGTTGTTAGACCAGGTTTCCCTCATTTAAAAATAATCTCTCATTAGAAATGGACATGATGTCTAAGACATAGAAATGCTTATTATGGGTTCACTTGATGTCACTGAAAAGATGCACATGGGTAACGTGCAGGCCATCCAGCTCCGAGGTTTATCTCCTCACCTCGAGTCTGCGACACTCTCTCCGTGTCCTCTCAGATAAGGGCGCGCACATTTCTGCACGATCTTCTAAATTACAAAGAGCGATTCACAAAACAGAAGCTCACAAAACACTCATCACAAACCAAAAATGGCTCCACTGAGCGTCAAACTGTCACCAGAATTTACTGATAATCTAAAGACTCACAGAACTCATTTTGTCTCATTGTGTCTTAGTTTGAGACATAAGTGCATGATCATAATACTGTGTAGTTAGATGAGACAGAGCTGATGCTTGCTCTTAATTATCCTCTTCATGTTTCCCGAGCCTCAGCAGTGGAAGCTACCATGGATAGAAAGACTATGACTCATCTTAAATCTCAAATCTTTGTCTCCAAAGAGCTGCTGATGTGTCCGATATGATCCACAAGCTTAAACTAGGATTATAAGTGTGTGCAGTGATGTGTGTGAAACCTCTGAGGACTCACACGTGTGTGCTTCAGCCCACACACACATATGAAGCACTGCGACCTCACACAGAAGTGTTTTACACATCCAGCCTGAATCCTGATCATTTCTACAGTTTATTAAGTTCAGCTTCACCTGAACATCAGTGATGAAGCTGCTCTGACTCCATCACAGCTCACAGCTGTTGGAATGAGTCAAACAATGAAGAAGGTTCAGAAACAGCTGATGATTTTACAGAAACATGATGCAAACATGAAAATGGACACATGATTTTTTATTAACAGACACTGTTTATGTTTCACTGCGCATGACGTCATCAACACTGACACCAGGGGGCGCTCATCACCAGCCTGAGGAAGTGTGATAATGGGGGGAGACGCAGTGTTGTGTGTACTGCAGTCGGACAGAAGGAAAAACTTCCTCCTGAAAACATTTTCATCCTTCCCAAAAGTGTTTGAGTCAAATGTTACAAATATATAAATACAATAAACACAGGGTCTTACATAAAATTAGTGATGCAGTTGTGCACTGAGCACCTTTCCAATGTTCCTTCCTCAGATGAGTCCAGCTGCTGAACACATTAACATCTGTATGTAAATGTAGCCGAGAACCAACCTGAGCACTGCTGGGAAAATACAAAGGCAACCATCAAAGTGCTGTATTATCTTATTTATTCTGAATGTTGACTTAGATCCACACCACGATTTATGAAACTATAGAACTAAAATAACAACAATCGTCTGCTTCTTTAAAATTTCTTTCATTACATCAAACCAGTGAAAACTGAAAAAAACAAAGAGCTGTTAGCATGTTTAGACCAACTTTGAGACAGAGACTGTAAAGTTCTGCACTTTAAATCCTGCCTGTGTTCCTGCAAATGATTCACACTGAAAGTATCTTAGTTTAGTATTGAGTGAGCCACAAAGCAGCCTGATTGCTTTAAAACAGTAAAAGTAAATGAAATTGACAGTTTCAGTGTAGCTGGATCTATTATTGGGGGGTCATGACCCCCGTAACCCCGCCTGGTCCTGAGGTCAAATCCACCATCTTTGTTTCAGAGCTTCATGTTCTCCCGTGTTTGTGCGCGTCCTCTCCGGTACTCCGGCTTCCTCCCACAGTCCAAACACATGCAGTTAGTGGGGTCAGGTTAGCTGTGAGTGGTTGTGTCTCTGTGTTATTCCACCTTAATCAATGACTTCCTGTTAGCATGAAGTGCTTCTGTAGGACTGATGTCATTTTCATGGTTGGATCATTTAAATGAAGCTGGACTCAGATGCAGTAAATAAGCTGATTGATCATTAATGAATAAAGCTGGTCAAACACATCACGTGGACACATGTGATTGTGTGTTGTAGTATTGATCCCAATGCTGGTATCAGTCCTGGATCAATAACACTGGATGGATGCGTTCAGCATGGAGCCCTGAGCTGTGTTACAGACAAACATGGAAACTGACAGGTCTGTGTCATTCACAGTCTGTAACACTTCTAAACAACAGAGGCTGACCCAAGTGCCTCAGAGCCAGGCACGCTCACATCACAGCTCTCTAAATAAGCCAGTTTCAAAATAAGAGCTGAAAGCTGTGTTTGCTTGTGTTAGCTTATTATTGTGGAGACTAACATTCAGTGATCATGTGTTCAGACTCATAATGATTACTCTCAGAAATCCTGATCTTTGTATTTACTGTGTGTTGGATCAATAACTGAGATTCATGGTATCACACAGCTGTGCTGCTGCTGATGTCAGCACATCTGGAACAATACGAGGTATCTGCTAGCAGACTGAGCAGGATGTGAGACCTGTGGACTGATTAAAGCTGTCCCTCCACAGCTCACTCAGACCTGATCCACACCTCAGTGATATTCTCTGACTTCCTCAGTAGAGACAGAAACCATTCAGATCTGGGACCATCAGCTGACTGATGATGTCACACAGACTGTGTTTTTCAGGAACAGTGATTCTGATGTGAGCCTGCTAGCTGACAGCAGACCTGATGAAAGCACATGTTCACATCTGTGAGGACAGACTGGACTCTTTGACTGCACCTTGGTTCTCCTCAGAGGTCTGTACAGGAGCATGTCCACCCCCACTGAAGATCTCAGTCACTGTGAAACATAGAAAGCTGCTTGTGTGGCCTCTGCCTCACATGTAGATACAGCTACAGGTTTCTCTGTCAGTCAGACTGAAACAGTGTCCTGATGCTGCATCATTCAGCTCTGTGCCCCAGTCAGCATCACTGGGAGCTACCAGTGTTTCTGCCCTTTTCCTGTAACACTACACTCAGCACAGGCTCAGCTGGTATCCAGTGTTGGACTTTGGCTTCAGCTGCTGTGATAGATCCTCTAACATAGATCAGCTCTGCTACATGTTGTTAGATAAGTGCAGCTGCTGTCATGTCCTGATGTTTCTCTGGCTCAGCAGCTTCTCCATCAGAGGTTCACATGGAGCTGATCCAGTATCTCCAGTAACTGTGTTCTGTGCCTCACTGGTTCATCCTTCTGTCTGTGTGACGTCAGTCAGATGTTGAAGTTAAACTCTGTAATCTTCACTGTGTCACAGAGTTCAGTGAGTCCCGTTATTCACAGTATCAATCAGATCATCAGAGAACAGCTGATCAGCAATCAGTGGTGCCAACAGCGCCTCCTGTGGTGAGAGGATGCAATAATGCAATGTAGCATTTTTCCACTCAACACTTGCAGTCATGGAAACTGTCTGTTGGATCTGTGTGACGTTGCTTTCTTGGTTAGAGTTCCTCACAAATGTCCAGATGATTCTTCTAATGAGGCGTCGACCATGTTTGCAGCTCTTTGGAAGAAAACGTCGCCCTTTGCCATCCTTACTTTTCTTTGACTTCTTCAAATGCAGCTGAACTCCAGCTGGTATTTTCTTGGACTTTGCAGCTGTTTCTGGTCATCAGTTCATTCCTGCAAACCTCTGAAGCTGAACAACAATGATGCTGCATTGCTGGCTGATCCCAAAAGGTTGATTCTGTTCATCTGGACGTTTTCAGAAACGTTTGCTCACTGATCAGGTGACTTCTTCAGTCTCAGCTGACTGCAGCTTTACAAGCTTACAAACAGCACATTTGCACAATGACTGAAAGCAGCAGCACCTGATATATATGATACTAATATAATACATATACATATATAATCCATACTAATGATGAAGGAACTGAGCTCACAGTCCATTGTTCATTCAGTGAACTACTCAGTTTATTTTGGGCCTCAGAAATGCTCACTCTGTTTGTACATCACTGTCAGCAATAGACTCATTCTGCTGTGTGGACAGGAACACATGTGACATCACTTCCTGTTTGTTTGTGACTGAAGAGGAAGAAGTTTACAAGGAATCATTTAGAAGAGTTTCAAACATCAACTGATTGAATCCATGAATCTGAAAACGTGTTTGTGAGTGAAAGAGACAGACATGTACAGACTGAACTATCTGTTCAACAGTCAGAGTGTTTCTGTAACAGGAGACACTCTTTACACTCCACTCAGCACAGGGACACTGAGTCACCAGGAGGCCAGAACATAAACCCAGGATAAAGAGTTTGAGTGAATGTGGTGTTGAAGGTGTGGAGGTGGATCAGAGTGTCAGAGGAGACTCTGTAGAAGGACAGAGTGCCAGCAGGACAGTCCACATACACTGCTGCTCTGTTAGAGACAGAGGAGGAGGAGGAGGAGGAGGAGATGGATGTTTTTATTCTATTGTGCCAGAAATAACGAGGACCATCATCAGAGCAGAACAGACTCCAGGACTGATCATTGTGTCCAAACAAACAGTCATCACTGTCTCCTTTCCTTCTGATGCTTCTGTAACTCACTGATATATAAACGTTTCCTCTCCACTCGACCTCCCAGTAACAGCGACCAGTCAGACCATTTCTACACAGCAGCTGAGGATGAACATCAAATCTGTCTGGATGATCAGGATATGACTGAACCTCCTCCACACGTGTCACCTTCCTGTTGTTGTCAGACAGTTGGAGCTTTGTGTTCACTGTGTTTGTGTCGATTGTGAGTTGACAGGAATCTGATGGAGAGAACAAACACAATCCAGCTGCAGTTATTGATCCATCATCTGTTCATTGATTGACACTTTGATGATGACTCCTGACATGATGAAGATGGTTGAATGTGTGCTGCTTTGTTTTCATGAATCCCATTAAAAACACACTTACACTTCCTCAGACCTGGTCTCAACCATCGGACTCCAGCAGGCTCCACCCTGAAAGGAGGAGGGGGGTCAGAGCAGCACAGTCAGCATGCACACATGGACATTACATGGCTCTCACACACACACTGTTACACACTGAGCTCAAAGCTCGGCTCCACTGTTTTATTCAAAGAAATCTACATTTATTTATCAGCACATTTAAAAACAGCTTGAGCCAAAGTGCTGCACAGAGTAGAGAGAAAATAGGAAACATACACAGTAATGACTATAAAGACTGGTCAGGATTGAAAGCTACAGAGTACAAATGTGTTTCCAACCGGCTTTTAAAAATGTCCAGTGTTGGTGACGACCTGATGTGAAGGGCGACTGTTCCAGAGTTTGGCTGCAGCCATCGATAAAGCTCACCTCTGTTTTTACGTCTAGTTCTGGTCAGAAGCTGCTTATCTGCAGACCTGAGGGCTCCACTTGGATTCTTTTGTTAAAGAGAGATAAGATGGAGCCAATCCATTCACAGATTTAAAGACAACCAGATCTGGAAGTGGATTCTACCACGTACTGGTAACCAGTGGAAAAAGCTGGTGATGGGTCGTCTAGCACAGACCCACCGCTGGAACCAGACAATTGATGAGGGAGAGAACTGTGACAGCGCCGTTCCTTCACTTGACCTCAGTCGCTCTCGTCTGCTCCCTCGTAACACTGCTCTTTATTGAGCTTACATGAATATGCACAAGTTCATTATGACGTCTTACACAGGTATGAACAAAGAGTACCAGTCTGTGCATAGTGTGTGTGTGTGTGTGTGTGTGTGTGTGTGTGTGTGTGTGTGTGTGTGTGTGTCTGTGTGTGTGTGTCTGTGTCTGTGTGTGTGTGTGTGTCTGTGTCTGTGTGTCTGTGTGTCTGTGTGTGTGTGTCTGTGTCTGTGTGTGTGTGTGTGTCTGTGTCTGTGTGTCTGTGTGTGTCTGTGTCTGTGTGTCTGTGTGTGTGTGTCTGTGTGTGTGTGTCTGTGTGTGTCTGTGTGTGTGTGTCTGTGTGTGTGTGTGTGTGTCTGTGTGTGAGTGTGTGTGTGTGTGCGTGTGTGTGTGCGTGTGCGTGTGTGTGTGCGTGTGTGTGTGTGTGTCTGTGTCTGTGCATAGTGTGTGTGTGTGTGTGTGTGTGTCTGTGTGTGTCTGTGCATAGTGTGTGTGTGTGTGTGTGTGTGTGTGTCTGTGTGTGTGTGTGAGTGTGCGTGTGCGTGTGTGTGTGTGTGTGTTCCAGATGTGACCCTGTGACCCCAAAGCTGGTGCTAAGAGTCCAGCGGTCCCCCTAACAAAGGGCTCTTATACTTAACCAGACACAGAGTAGGTGTCCTCCTACACCAGGGGTCTCAAACTCGCGGCCCGCGGGCCAGTTGCGGCCCGCAGGACGATAGTTTTTGGCCCCACCTTAATATGAAAATGTAATGTTAGTTTGATAATGTATGACACTTTACAGTGTTGTGGGCGGAGCTGAATTAACCCACCAATCAGGGTGGGATATGGATCTCAGGGGATACCAGCCGGGCTTGATGCAAGCAGGGAAACATTTCTCAATGAGTCAAAGTTCCAGCAGCGTTGCCCTGGAGTGTTTCTTTCTTTCTGTGCCTGGCTGGCTTCCTCCTTTCTATTGGGCAAACGCCGACATTCGCCCCAGCGCGCTGCGTTCACAACACTTCAAAAAAAGTTGTTTTTTTAAGTTGCTGCCCAGCGGGACATTATACGTATATAGATTTATACACACGTCAGTGGGATTTAAAGTTATTTTTCCACAGAGAGAGATCTCATATTAACTCTCACAGTGATGCGTAGGCGGCGGGATAAAAGAAAAGTCATGAACTCAATGCAGCCCAATTTAGTCTGCAGTCACATAGCGACACCTGTTCATCGGCAACAACAGTCCCCGGTAACCCGGACTAATTATAGGGTTGCACCGTAATTTGTGGCTCCATGTTTTTATTTGCATCACTGCGTTTGCATTGCAGCAAACATGAACATTACATATATTTCAATATAATGTAAAAGCAGTCAAAACAACTAACATCAGAAACAGCTGATGTTATTTGTTATATGTCACGGTGTCATTTCCGCTTCTTTCTCCTGTAACAACAGCCCGGCGCCGTGAGCAGTCGCCTTTTTTGCGCTCGCTATCCCTGCACTTTCTACCATCTGCAAACGCCACGGTGTTCGTGTCGTCATGAAAGACATGAACATCGAGCGTAAAAACAAAGGAGACTGCTACCGGCTTTTTATCTGCCGATCGCCGTGCTACGGTTGCAAGAAAAAGAAGCAGAAATGACGTTCTCTACGCGTTGAGACGTTCCCCGTCCGTCGGCTAAACGCTTGATTGAAACTTCAATGCGACAGTGACACCAAGTAGAATTATAAATGTCACATAGCCCCAAACATGTCTTTTTCAAAGCCTGCGGTGAAGAGAAAGGTTGGTGATGAGCACCGACAATTTCAGGAAAAGTGGGAAATGCAATATTTCTTTGTTGAGCACAGGGGCACCCCGACCTGTCTTATTTGCACAGAGAAAGTTGCGCTGCACAAGGAATACAATTTGAAACGTCATTACACAACTAGACATGCTGAGCTGGATGCAGAATACCAGGGAGACGAGAGAGCGAACCGGGTTGCCAGTCTTAAAACAGATCTACTGAGGCAGCAAGATTTCTCCAAGAAAGCAACCAAAGAGAATAATTTTTAGAGGAAATGGAGTCAGAATATGGGGATGTGCTCGACTTCACTGAGGTACGTTGGCTCAGCAGGGGAAATGTATTAAAGAGACTTTTTGAGTTGAGAGCAGAAGTGAAGCCTTCATGGAGAAGGATGGAGTTAGTGTTCCTGTGCTAACTGATCCCAAATGGCTCATGGACTCAGCTTTTCTTGTTGATATGACACATGAGCTTAATGTACTGAACAAGACGTTACAAGGCCAGGGGCAACTTGTCAGTGCTGCCTATGACAATGTGAGAGCATTCTCCACAAAACTGGCGCTCTGGAAAGCTCAGCTCTCTCAGACAAACCTTTGCCATTTCCCAGCATGCAAGGCACTCGTGGATGCAGGCACACCATTCAGTGCTGACGAGTATGTTGATGTCATTTTGAGGCTACAGGAGGAATTTGATCACAGATTTGCTGACTTCAAGACACACAGAGCCACCTTTCACATTTTTGCGGACCCCTTCTCCTTTGATGTGCAAGATGCCCCTTCTGTGCTTCAAATGGAGCTCATTGAGCTGCAGTGCAACTCTGAACTCAAAGCAAAGTTCAGGGAGGTGAGTGGAAAAGCAGACAAGCTTGGACAATTTTTGAGAGGATTGAGCCCTAGTTTCCCTCGGCTTTCCCGAATGTTCAAGCGGACCATGTGCCTTTTTGGTAGCACATACTTGTGCCAAAAGCTCTTCTCCACTTTGAACTTCAATAAGTCCAAGTACAGGTCCAGACTTACGGATGATCATCTTCAAGACATACTGAGGGTCGCAACTGCTTCCTCCCTCAGGCCAAATCTGGCTCGGCTATGCGAGAGGAAACGCTGCCAGGTCTCTAGCAGCAAGGAGTAGGCAAGAGAAGCCATGTTCAGAAGAACAGTTCATTTTCTACAGTGTTCCATTCATGTTCAGAAGAAGGTTATAGAACTGTTAATACAGACATTTCAATCTAAACACAGCAGATATAGAAGACTGAAAAAAACACACAAGTTCACTGACTAAAAATATCTTATTATTGTTTTATTTATGTATTACAGATTGATTTATTTTCTTATTAATTCTTAATTTGTTTATTTATTTTTCATATTTTGTGTTAAAAAATAAAAATAAAGAGATTTGAGAAGATTGGAATTTTTTAACCATGCCTTTCTTGTGGAAAACCTAATGCGGCCCAGCCTCACCCAGACTCTGCCTGCAGCGGCCCCCAGCTAAATTGAGTTTGAGACCCCTGTCCTACACCATAAATCAGTAAGAGAGGGTACGACCTCTCTCATGGCCCCAAGTGGTGTGTGCATGCCAGAGCACTCTGGAAGGCACACAGAGTCTTTACAGACTACTAAGGATCAAACCTCTATCATCATGCAATCAATTATACAACTCTAAGCATATATGAGTAAATATTTCTAAGCATAAATGACAATCAACAATATAAACCTTACAGCTGGTTTTAATAACAGAGTTCATTTGTTTCTCAAACGAGAAAGAGCTATCGAGAAACACTCCTAAATCTTTAGTTCTGAACTTTTCCAGTGGGCCAAGGTCAACATTATTAGATAATGCTAATTCTTTTCCCTTACATTATAACAATGTGAGGAGTTAATGCTAAGTATACTGCCATTAGCGGCTAATTCTAATTAGGGGTGAATAATTATTAGTAGCTAATGCTAATATCGTTTTTTCTTCCCTTTTAACAATGTGAACAGCTAGTGCTAGGTAGGCTGATGCTAGCAGCTAATGCTAATTTGACGTGAATTAGCATTATATTAGTGAGGAGTTAATGCTAAGTAGGCTGCCATTAGTGGCTAATGCTAATTTTAGATGAAAAAGCATTAGCAGCTAATGCTCATATTGTTTTCCTTTGCTTTGTAAGAATGACAGCAGCTAATGATACGAAGTCTACCATTATTAACTATTGTTAATTTGATGTAAATTAGCATTATCCGATAATGGTAACCCTTTTCCCCTGCATTATAACGATGTCAGGAGTTAATGCTAACTAGGCTGCCATTAGGGGCTAACTCTAATTAGGTGAATAATTATTAGCAGCTAATGCTCATATATTTTTCCCTTCCCTTTTAACAATGTGAGCAGCTAATGCTAATTTGATGTGAATTAGCATTATATTAGTGAGCAGTTACTGCTAAGTAGGCTGCCATTATTAACTAATGCTACTTTGACGTGAATTAGCATTATGTGCTAATACTAATACTGTTTTCCCTTACTTTTTAACAATGTGAGCGGCTAATTCTAAGTACGCTCTTGTAAATAGCTAATTCTAATTCAGTGTGAATTAGCATTATTCAATAATGCTAAGACTGTTTTCTCTTACTTATTAAAAATGATAGTAGCTAATACTAATACTCTTTTCCGTTGGGTAACAACGATGTGAGGAGTTAATGCTAAGTAGGCTGCTTTTAGAGGCTTATTCTAATTAGGGCTGAATAATTATTAGTAGCTAATGCTAATACCGTTTTCTCTTTCCTTATAACAATATGAGCAGCTAATGCTAATTTGATGTGAATTAGCATTATATTAGTGAGCAGTTACTGCTAAGTAGGCTGCCATTATTAACTAATGCTACTTTGACGTGAATTAGCATTATGTGCTAATACTAATACTGTTTTCCCTTACTTTTTAACAATGTGAGCGGCTAATTCTAAGTACGCTCTTGTAAATAGCTAATTCTAATTCAGTGTGAATTAGCATTATTCAATAATGCTAAGACTGTTTTCTCTTACTTATTAAAAATGATAGTAGCTAATACTAATACTCTTTTCCGTTGGGTAACAACGATGTGAGGAGTTAATGCTAAGTAGGCTGCTTTTAGAGGCTTATTCTAATTAGGGCTGAATAATTATTAGTAGCTAATGCTAATACCGTTTTCTCTTTCCTTATAACAATATGAGCAGCTAATGCTAATTTGATGTGAATTAGCATTATATTAGTGAGGAGTTAATGCTAAGTAGGCTACCATTAGCAGCTAAAGCTAATTTGAGGTAAATAAGCATTAGTAGCTTATGGTAATACCCTTTTCTCTTGTGTTATAATGATGTGAGACGTTAATGCTAAATAGGCTTCCATGAGTGACTCCTTTCCCCTTGCATTATAAAGATGTGAAGAGTTTATGCTAAGTAAGCTGCCATTAGCAGCTAATGCTAATACTGTTTTCCCTTTCTTTATACAACTTGAGCAGCTATTGCTAAGTAGGCCACTTTTCTCTGCTAAGGATTTGTGTGACCATGATGGAAACTCTGATAAGCTAATGCTGCTAAGCTAATGCTGTTTATGGGCCCTGTTAGAATCAATATTTCATTCTCATTCTGTTGTTTGAGAACAATAACAGAAAAATGTGCACTTGAGAACAAATTTATTGTGAATTCAGCTGTGAATGTACAGTTTGTCATTATTTTAGCTTCCATTTCCAAATGTTAGCTGACACTTTATTAGGTACACTGGTATCTATATCAGGTACACCTGTGACCTAAATGTTCCTGCAAACAGACTCCTTGGAGACCCCTACATAAATATCCATGAACTATCCAGCTAGACTAGTGTGTCTGTCCCTGAAAATATTCCTGCATGTGTGATTGTTCATGTGTCATCTGCAGGAAACAAACAGGAAGTGAAGGAAAGACACAGGAAATGTTTCCAGCTCTTCCTCCTCTATCAGATTTTCTCTCCATACCTGAGAGTGTCCAGTCTCCAGCCTGGATCCTTCAGTCCAGCCGAAAGCAGCTTAATTCCTGAAAAACCTGGATGATTGTAGCTCAGGTCCAGCTCTCTCAGATGGGAGGGGTTGGAGCTCAGAGCTGAGGCCAGAGAAGTACAGCCTTCCTCTGTGATCAGACAGCCTGACAGACTGCAGACACACAAAACAACAATCTATCTGTCAACAGTTGTTTTCTCTTTGTCACAATAACATCTATCCATCCATTGTAACTTTATTTATAAGTGACAATACCCAACAGACAACAACAGTCATCTGAAGCTGTTTAACAGTGTAAGGTAACCGCCACCAGTGTGAGCAGCACTTGGTGATGGTGGGAAGAAGAACTCCCTTTGACACAAAGATCCTCCCAGTGAAAACAGGCTCCAGGAGGAGCATCTACCATGACTGGTTGCAGGGTGAGGGGAAAGGGAAGAGATGAGCTCAGAGAGACAAGAACAAAACAGAGAGACAAAAGTTAAGGACATGCAGTAGTGACATATAAAAGCATCAGGAGTGAAAAGAGGGGAGAAGAGAGCAGAGCATCATGGGAAGTCCACCAACAGCCTGAGCCTATAGCAGCATAACTAAGGGATGGTTCAGGGTCACCTGATCCAGCTCGAACTATAAGCTTTATCAAAAAGGAAAGTTTGAAGCTGATCTTCAAAGTAGAGAGGGTGTCTGTCTCCTGAACTCAAACTGGGAGCTGCTTCCACACCCAGTCCAACATAGCCAGGCTTTCTTTGCTGCTTTGACAAAACCTCAAATCCCAGTCAGAGATGATGAGCATCATCACAGTGATGATCATTTCTCTGTAACCCAGGCTTTCTGCTTCAGGATCTGTGCACGCTCACAGAACAAGGAGACCTTTAAACATCATTTCACTAACTGGATGGACTGAGCTCAGCCTACAGATGAACTGGTGCCAGAGATCATAAAGAACATCAAACAGTCAAATTCAACACTTTTAATGGAAATATGAGATTAATGCTGCAGACAATCATGAAGCTGCTGAATTCATGAACATCAAGAATGCAGCGAGTGGTAAAATAAAGATTTGACCTCAGTGTGCTCAGTGTTCCTGTCTATTCCTAACATATTCCTAACATGATAGCTGCACTTTAGAGCTCTAAAACTGGAACTGACACATGTTTAAACTCTACATGTTACTCAGTACATTCAGTTCTGACACTCGCCCACAGTCCAACAAAGGAAACATGGAGATCACATCAGTTTGTCACCAAAGTCTAATTATTAGGGCAACTTAACCTGTTATTATCTCGTTAACTCATTAACTGATTAACGTCAGCAATTATTTTAATCACAGTTTTTAAAATCATGATTATTGTGAAAGTGCTCACTGGCTCTGAATATAAAAGCCATGGGTCACAGGAGGGATGTTGATCAGTGCTGGCTTGAAATGGGCGTCATTATGCGTCTCAGCCAATGGGAGCATTGAGGGTGGGCCTAACACTACTGCAGCGCTCACATGACCCGGGACAGAGAGAAAGGGGCGGGGACAGAAACATGGAGACAGGTGCAGATCTTTGACATGTTCATTTTAAACTGTTCCAGGAGGCAGTGTTGATACAACTAAAGTTATCTGTTGTTGAAGAAGTCGGTCTGAGGAACGTTCTTAGGATCAACAAATGACGGCATGTATGAGCCTCAAGACGCAGCATCACAAGAAGAACACATGAGCTGTAGAAAAAGGAGAGACTACGAAAGCCACGGCGTTACAACATGAACCAGCTGTTGGTCTCTCTGGAGACTACTGGGCGTGGCTGTGTAACCATGGTTACCTGGGAGTTACAGAAACGTGCAGAACATGTGATTCATGTTGCACAGCAGTGGGACATTTGAAATAAAGTCAGCACACTCAGTACAGATAGTGCATCAAATATGATGCTGCTGCCAGACGTCTGCCTTTGAACACGTCCCTGCATCGCGCACAACACCAAGGTTGCCATGGCAATCACAGCTGACAGGGACAAAGTGCACAGCTGGAAGCCTGCAGGTATATTTAACATGATGTATTTCTCAGTGTCCTGTCGGTGTGTGAGAGACAAACAACCTCTGTATGTGTGTGTAAATACAGCATGAATATGTAGAGGACATGTTTGTGGATATAATAAATGAAAGCTCTGCGTCATTTGAATCTTCTTGTTTCTGTTGCAGGTCTGTGACTGAACTTCTGGGAGGAGAAACGTTGGTTTCATGCTCTGTGATTCTGTGTTTTGTCATCTCTCTCAGGTGATGGAGAGCTCAGATGATGACCCCGCCTACGTGGTCAAATTCAAGTCTACATTCAGAACAGACCTGGAGACACGCAAGCAAAATGCCAACATTGTATATGTGAAAACTGCTGCTGGAGCCAGATTCAAGGAGCTCAAGTGTTTACCCAGATCTTACTGAACTCACTGCAGGAACAGAGGGTTGTTGGAGGGAAACCTGTGGAAGCAACAACATCCGAGCCACCAGAGAAGAAGTTGGCCCTGTTGGTGCTTCATCAGAGTGTGAACAGGAGGAAGACTCAGCTGAGAACAGTGTGGTGGATACAGAGCAGAGCCCACCATCAGTACAGAGGCCTGTCCATTAGAGTGCTGCTCCAACATGCAGCACATGTACTTGGCCACAGCTGCAACATCTGTACCTGTGAAAGCTTCTTCTCTGTTGCTGCTCATATTGTGCAGAAGAAGAGAGTTTCTTTATCATCAGAAAATGTCAATGAGCTTGTGAGTCTTAGCAGCTGGCTCGGTGCAGAGGAGGAAGAACATGTCAGTCAGAGGAAGATAAATGCAGTTCATGTTGTCAACTCAACCTGGACTGTTGAAAGAGTTTTTCTTTGTCTTGTTTCTGACTGAGATTCTCCAAAGGAAATCCAGCACAAACACACACTTCACACACTCAAAGTCCTGCACAGTAAATGAGCTGATGAGCGTTTGTGCTGCTGCCTGATAACAGAACAATAGTTCTGCTGCTTCCTGTTCTGCAAACACACATTTATAAATGTTCACTTGCTGTTGATCAAAGGTATGTTGGTGGCTCTGGACGCTGAGGGAACTTTGTAAAAAACTAGATCAAATGTTAACGTCCTGGCAGAGGCAAAGAACTTTGATTTGATATTTGATTAGATTCATGTTTCAGCTCAGACTGACAGAAATATTTGAACTGCTGCTGTGTTAAAGGGAACACTGCTGTTAGAAAGCACCTGATCTGTTTCTGCACACTGAATGTTGCACTTCTCATACTGCAGTACTATTAAAATAAGTACACAATGCACTACTGATGAGCAAACCATGTGGCCAAACACTTTAAGAGACAGACTGGGATCATACCATTATGTGAAAGAGGACATGTCCCATAGACAGCAAGGGTAGTGGTAGAGACCAGTACACAGAGAAATAGGAGCTGTACTGAAATGCAAGCGTGTCAGGAAAGAGTGAAAAGGCAAAATGAGCAGCATCTGGCTGCATTTCAGTGATATTGGAGACCACAAAGCTGAGTGCAACATTTATACAGGAGATATACAGGAGATGCTGAGAGCAGAACTGATAAAATTAGGAGCTGGCTAAAGTGAGACCCATTTTTATTTCCACCCATTTTCCACTGTGGAGGACAAAAGGTTTCAAACTGGTCCAGGTCTTAAACCTCACGTGTTCTTCCTAATAGCAGTAAATGGATAGAAATAAGGCTTTTATGAAAACACTGAATAAAACTTGCTGCCTTTAAAGAGACTAAATGTACAGTTCAGTATTGAATACTACATAAAATAAACTATATATAAAGTGTGTCTGAATGGCAGAGATGCAGAAATATGTGCATGTAGCACAGAGCCACGGCTCAGTGTCTGAATGAGTCTCACAGACCTGAATGTGCTGTTGAAGCCATTTATAATTATAACGTAATTCTTTACTCGTTTGATCTGCTCCTTACCACAAGCCACCAGACGTAGAAGGTTTTGGACTTTTAACTATATTTTCTGAAGTTTTACAACTTTTCTTACTGTTAAAAACCTCGTTATGGCCATTCATGCTGTACAAAGTAATTAGACATGTGTGGTATCTACAGAAACGTCAGGATCTCAGCTAAAAGTTCACAAAACCATCTCAACAACCACCAAACAGCTGAAACAGCAGGTGAACAGATCACACAAAAAAGATGTAAACACAAATCCCCCTGATCATCTGTTTTTTAAACATGAAGTGTAGTTTTGGACGTTCATTTACTGCTGGTTCAGTGAATTTTGGTTGGACAGTGATGAAACCTGCAGCCTCAGAATCTGTGAGAAGTCTGCTTTCAGCTCGCAACAGCATTGTTGTGTTGTGTGGATCCACCTCTGCAAACTCATCACTGTTTCACCATCATGTTTCTACTCAGACAATAACAAAGGAAGCAGTTCCCAGGAACTACTTCCTGTCTTGTTAACATAAGAGTATGTTGCCCTTCAAAACACCTCCACTTCTCCTCTTATTAGAGGACTGCCTTATTATTAATCTGCTAAGTCTGTCAGTTGATGAAAGAAAAATGCTTGATCTCACCTGAGAGTTTCCAGTGTACAGTGTGGACTCTTCAGTCCTTCAGACAGAAGCTTCACGCCTGAATCCTTCAGGTTAATGTTACTCAGGTCCAGCTGTCTCAGATTAGAGGTCTGAGAGCTGAGACCTGAGGCCAGAGCTTCACAGCTTCTCTCTGAAAGGTCACAGTGACTCAGTCTGAAAAATAACAGATAAACAATTACAAAAATAAAACACTTATGTTGAAGCGTAATGAGATACTATTATATTTAGCAATATTTCATCTTGTTTTGTCAGGAAACTGAGCACTGATGCAGAGCAACATGTGGAGAGAATCAGAGGAGAAGAAGTGAAGAGAGAACAGCAGTAAAACAACACTGAATTGTTCAGTGTGCTTTTGATATCAACAGAATGTGTCAAATTTCTTTATTTTGTATTTGTTTTAGTAGAATTGATGATTATCACTTAGATAACAACCACAGGCCAGGTCTAAATTGCACTTTGGTGACAGTTACACCCAGAAATATTTCAGAAACGTGGACAATTTGTGCTCCAATGTATTCAGTATTGAACAAACTGAGTAACGATGACCACTTAATATTTTTGATATTTTATTTGAGTTGTTCCACCTGATTTGTGTTAACTAGAATAAACATTTAAAAACTAAAGCTATGATCACATATGTACTTACAGAGCTTTGTTGGAGGCTTTGACCACTGGCAGCAGCCTCAGAAGAGCCTTTTTAAAGGCTCATGTTCTCACTTAGATCATTTATTTCTACTTACATTTCATTCTGGGAAAAATGGGGATTACTTTGGAAACAGGAAGTATTTTCCCCAATAAGCAGCCCTGGATTAGTAAATCACTCCAACATGTTCTCAGGCAGAAGAAGCTGTCTTGTTATGAGGGAGAGAAGAAAAGCAGCTAAAATCAGGTGTAAAAGTAAAGCAGAGGATGAGCTGAATAAAGGACACTCAAGGCTGGCTTGGAAAGGAATGAAGTCCATGTTGGGGATGCAGAACAAGGAGCAAAGATGAATGTGATGCTGAATCAGCAGAAGACTTGGACTCATATAATTCCAGCTTTGATATCATTGATTTCAATGAAGAGCTTTGTGATTGTAGCAAAGGGCTGGTAGCTCTGAGAGTCCCACTGATGAGGTGTTTGTGAAGATTCGCAGTCATCTAAAGATCTTAGAAAAAAAGGCATCTGGACTTCTTTAAGTTTTTTGAAGACGTTTCGCCTTTCACCTCTCATCCAAGAAGCTTCTTTATTTCTAGTGTCAAATGGTGGAGAGTCCCAGATTAGCCTGTGTACAAACAGACTTCAGCCATATGAGAGTGAGTGTGAGTGAATGAGAGCACACACAGGACACTCTGATCTCTGAATGTGTGTGACGCAGTGAAAAAGAGGATTGCACTGGATATACTGTGACTGACAAACAGAGTTTAAAGAGAAAGGTGTTTGGATTAAAATGGATTATGCTAAAGTGAACGTGCTAATGAAATCTGAACTGACTGAAATGTGAAGTGAAGATAATTCAGATGTAAAAGAGAGAGAAACTGATAATAAGGTGGGGCTGGAGATCAGTGAATCAGAATCAGAATACTTTATTGATCCCTGGGGGAAATTATTTTTTGTTACAGTGCTCCATTTTAAACCAACATTAAGACAAGACAGACAATACGCTAACTAAGAATAGTACAATATATACATATATATACATACATACATACATAAGTCACTTATAAATAAATATTTGGAAAAGAAACATGTGTAGTTGTAGCAGTCCCTCCCTCTGTGATGTAGAGCTCTGTGTAGATCTGATTCAGGAGGGTTGGGTTTCCTGCTTTAGCGATGCCCTCAAACACACACTGGAACTTCTTCTTCAGGGTGGATTTAAGGTTACGATGACAAACTGCAGTTTGAAGTTCTGAATGAGAAGAAAAATAAACACTCAATTCCAAAAAGAACTAATCTTTAAAACATGTTGCTCCATCTTCCATCTCTGGAAAATGTCTCATTTATCCAGCAGCTTAAATCTTTAGATAAATCCTCTTACGTCTCTGCAGACGGTCAGCCAGCTCCTCCTGCTTCATTCTCCTCAGGAAGTCCACCGTGATCTTCACACATGCCTCTCTGCTGCTGCTCCTCTGACTCTCTAAGCATTCTGGGTAACCTGGACTCAGAACCTTCTGGATCTTCTTCAGCTCGTTCTTCACAAAAGTGATGATGTTGTCCTCCAGCAGCTGGAACAGAATATTTATGAATGAGCCAATCAGACTGAAATCATGGAGCCAAACATCAGATCCATGTTGGACACACTGACGATCCACTGGTCTACAAAGAGCAGCATGGAGATGACTGTGAACAGAACAGATGTAACAGTAGTTGTTGTACATGTACAGACCATAAATATGGAGTCCAGCTGTGTTTGATGCTGCTGGGCAGACTGACCACTGGGAACCTCTGAGCTCTGCTGCTCCACTCTGTGGAGGAACCATGAAGGATTAGATCAACACAGGATAAAGATCCAGGAGTTTCTGCTCAAATAACTTCATCTGAATCAAGTCTGTCAAGTTTTAAACTCTCAGATTGTGAACATATCAGTAATTTTCAGTCTGTTTTCATGGACGTCCTTTCAGTGGTGATGTCAGGGATGATTTTGAAGAAGCTCATCAAACTGAACCATCAGCAGATCACTGCTCCAAAACCACAACATGATCCGAGTCTCCCTCCACCACCAGAACACCAGCTTTACTAACGTGGTAGATCAGTGTAGTACAGATCAATAACTGATGAGTCATTTGATCAAAATCACTGAGTGCTTCACGTCTGACCCTCTGATGCTTCTGTAGACATTTTGCATATTTAATGAATGTCTGACAGTTTTACATTCATTCTATGAACACAGTGGAAATGTTGTGTTATAGTCTCCATGTTGTTTCCAGCATCATAAATTCTTAAGTTCAGAAAATTAGATTCTTTCTTCACAGCTGAAAAACAACAACATTTATTCTCTATTGAAATCTGCATCGTCCACTCCAAAGGTCACAATCTGAAGGTAACATCTGGTTTTGTTCCCTGTGGTTAACTCTGAGCATCAGTATGGTGGGATTTATCCACTACATCCACACCACTGTGGTTCAGTGTTGTCCTGATGGAGTAACAGCAGCCAGTATGATCCAGGCTTTAGCTGCTGGGTCTCTGTGTGACCTCTCAGACTGTTTAACAGATCAGACACAAAGAGAATCAGAGCAGCTCTGTTCTTTAAAGACAAACATGAACCCACTCAGGTCACACTTTCCCCACAGATATGAGCATCACTGTCCTCAAACAGCAAATGACCAAGTCGAACATTTGGATCTTTTCTCTTTCATTCTTTTCTTTTTAATGAATCTTTGTAACAATCTGAGGATGTTTCAGGTCATATTTATCCAGGAAACACAAACATGTAAAGGAGTCATCACAGCTCTCTGACCTCGTTGCTCCAGGTTCACCACTGAAGTGTGGAGGTCGACCTTTGGACCAGTCACTCCTCACAGACGGACAGCTGGACCCTGCAGACTGTGACCTCTGCAGACACAAACATGATTGAAGCAGCTGTGATCACACAGACTGCAGATAATGCAGCTGTTTCCTGTCAGTAACATCCTCTTAGATTAGAGTTCAGCTTTTTACAGGAAAACTGGACAAAACTGATTTTTGTTACAAACTCATTTTCATTTCCTCTCAGCTCACAAACACAGTCAGACAATCAACCAGAGTCAACACTGATTATAATGTCAGTGCAGAATTATTTCTGTTACTCAGTGAGTTCAGCTCTCTGACCTCGTTGCTCCAGGTTCACCACTGAACTCTGGATTATAACCTTTGGACCGGTCACTCCTCACAGACGGACAGCTGGACCCTGCAGACTCTGCTCTGTCCTCCTCTTCCTCCATCATCATCTTCAGTCAGTCTGAGAGGTAAACCACAAACACTCAGTGTTTAGTTCACATTAACAGGAGGAACTGAGTTACAGTCGCTGACCTCTGACCTGTCATGTGACCTAGAAACCAGGTCAATATGTCTGTAGGTTCAGTCATCCAGGTCATGTGATCTAAGGAGCTTGGAGAGAAAAGAGACGTCTTTAAGTTTCTGGAAGACGTTTCATCTGAGAAGCTTCTTCAGCTCTAAAACCAAACGGTGGAGAGTCCCAGATATTTAAACCTGAGAGGGAAAGAAAGCATGTCGCTGACCCACCACTGATGTTATTTCAAGGAGGAAACTGAGAGCCTTTGCACCAGGAGCACAAACATCAGCTCCAGCAATGATCCACTGATGTGTTTTTATTCCATGTATGAATGTTGTTATTGACAGAGATGACGTTTGTGTGTCAGTGATGCAGTGACTGTTGTTGTTACCTGTACAGGCTGGTTAGACTCTATGAAACAGATCATACAGATCTCTGCATGTTAGAAGAGACTATTAAAGGTCATGAATGAGACAAAGGCAGGGAGGCGTCCTTTACAGCTAAACAGCAGAGTGAGAGAACAGCCAGCACCTCTACATTTATCACATTATACAGCACATGTATGATACTGACAGGGATGAGAAGAATTTAGTGATTCTGATCCCATCATTGATATTACTTATTGATTCTCAGTAGCTCTGCTCTGACAGTCACCACCATCACTGAGCAGCATATCAAAGACATTTGTGCACATTAACTGCATGTTGTGGCTCAAATGTTTGTGCATGTTGGAGGCATTTCCTCTTTGTTGTGATCAGTGTTGGTCATTACTCAAAACAGTCATTATTACACATATTACACAGAACACTTTAATTAAAAGTAATGGAGTACGTTACTTCATTACTCCTCATAACATTACTTTGATGTTAAAATGAACAAATGAGCATGTAACAGCATAAAGCTGAGGTACAGCCCCACACACCAACACAGATCCTGATGAGGTCACGTGATGTTTCTCTGAGTGTTTATGAACACAAATCAAAGATGAAACAGCACAAAGACACTTCAAAGTGATTCTACTGTAGAAACATGAACAGGTAGAAACCTGCAGCCTGACTGCTCATCACTTTGTTACCTGTTCAAGTTCAGCAGCAGCAGCTCACTTTATCACGGTGCTGGTCTGGGGTCAGTGTTTACTCAGCTTTAAGTCACTCTGGGTTCTTGGCTAGCTTAGCGTTAGCTTAGTGTTAGCTTAGCGTTAGCTTAGCTTTAGCTTAGTGTTAGCAGCTGTGTGCTAGCTTAGCGTCAGAGCTCTGCAGGTGTCTCGTGTGTAAATATTAATCACAGTGACAGTAAAGGAGGTAAAGGGCTGTGACGTCATCACGTACGCTGCGTCCTCTGTGGGCTCTGAGTGAACTCAAAGTACAAACTACAAGTACACAAACACGAACGTAGCTCAGAGTGGCGGACACACTCGGCCTCGTTGGTCCAGCTGTGAGTCCGTTACCGTGAACTATGGAGCGGCAGATTTGTGCTGAACTAAGCTGCACACAGCTGATGTTAGCCAGGAAACATTACACACTGACTTTAATGGAGAGACCGGAAATACAAACACACACAGTTTGTTGTGTGAAGAAATCAAACACGAGCTGAACAAACAGTAAAGTTCCTAAAGACAAACTGTTAAAGGAGGAAACAAAGCAAACTTACAGTTTCTTCACACACCAACAACAAGCTCCACTCCACGAAGTTCAGGAAGTGAAAGAAAACTTTGAGCAGGAAGGAAACACCCAAAGAGACGTTTGAGGACAATCAGGAGCATTGGAACACTGTGCTGCGTTCAGGTGCACCTCGGAAACTCCAAACCTCTGGCAGGCTGTGATTTATTTCTGCTGGTTTTCCTGTTTGAAGCACAAACATCCGTCATCACTTTGTTGTTGTTCTTCCTGCAGCGTTTAAATATTTCAGCACTGAACTGATGTTTCTTCAAAGCTCATTTCAACCTGTTGAAGTCATGAATGAAAGTGCAGACTGAGAGTGGATCACATGATGTTTGAGGTGTGTCATGTGACATGTTCAGTATTGTCACACATGTCTAGATTGTCCCTGATATCATAGCTGCTCAAACACTGATGATTATATTTGAAGAATTATTCCTGATGGCAGCAAAGTTTGAATGGAGCTCTCTGTCTGTGCTGATTTGTCGCCCTCTGGAGGTCAAAGCACAAACTGCATGATGTCACTGTAACCACCACAGAGACAGGAAGTGTTTTTATGACTGAAACACTGAAATGATGCTAACGGCTGTCGTTAGGCTCACTGACAGCAGTGCTGATGTGTTCATGTCAAACACTGGCTCAGGTCAGACTCCTTCATCCTTCTCCAGCGTGAGGCCGCCCTCAGACCCACAGGAGCTCTGACCTTTGACCTCCTGACCCTAACCATTTTAGTCTTGTTGCATCTTTAAATGCAAATCCTGTGAAATGGTCAGGGGCGGCTCTAGAGAAATTTTCTTAGGGTGGCAAAATCAAAGCCTTTTCCCCCCAAACACATATGCAGGTGGTTACATGTGGTTAAAATGATTCAAATGCAGTAAGTATGCACGTTTTTCATATAAATATAGTCTATAACTTAATTATTGTCTGTACCCACATGATTACACACTTTAGTTACATGAAACATGTGAGTTTTGATGTTATGTACTGTACAGCCTGTATATTAAATACATATGTAGCCCAATAAGTATAAACTCCAGAAAGCTACACAACATGGGGCGCTTCATTTACAAACACAAGTCTAACTTAAGTTTCACTGTTTTTGTTAGAAAACTGTCACATTGTTGCAGCTTAAATGACACAAAATGTCAGAAATCTGCACTGTCATGAACAAACATGTAAACCTCATTTTTCATGATTTGTTGGATTCACCCTCTGAGGTCTGAAATACAACCGGACATTTGTGACTCCTTTGAGTTTACGTTTGTATTTCACCCTCAGATTGTTTCATTTTATTTTTTCCTCCTCTTGCTTTGTTTGGTATCTTTTCAGCTCAACTGACTTTAGTTGTTTTTTCACTGACATACTGCATTAGTATTACTATTACTATTAATATAACTATTACTGATCTGAAATCACACAAAGAACCTAAAATCCTAGCAGTATTTTTTACTGTAAAAAAACCACAGACGTGTTGGGTAAATGTTTATAACTTGAAATGCAAATATAAATTGTACATTTTGTAAACAGATACAACTATTTATCTAAAAATGCAGCCAATACACCTGCTGTTTTTTTCATTTTCTACAACCATTTAAAATAGCACTCACCTTCCTTCATTTCATACAATATACAATATAAGCTGCAGGACTGGTGGGTGGGGGCTGTGCTGTCAGCCCCCCTGGGTCTGCTCCTCTGTGATCCTCAGTGGGCCAGTATGCCTCTCCTGGTAGCTCCATGGGGGATGGTGTGGTGGGTTGGTGGGTGCCATGGCGACTATGTGCGGACTTCACATTTTTGTCTGCTGTGACAGCTCCTTGATCTGGGCGGGGCCAGTGGGGTGTGGGTAGGTCCTTTGTGGGGCTTTGGACGTTGCCTGAATATTGTCAGGCAGCTGGGTGCTGTGCCTCGACCCTTTCTTCCTTTGCATTTGTGGTTTGGTGCCATAAATGCACAACATAGAAGAGCCACCTCGACGGGACAACACTCAGCGCTTCATCTGTCTCTCTTCCACAGCGTGTCTTTATCCTGTCTTCCTTCTCTCACCACAACCAATCACAGCAGATGGCCCCGCCCCTCCCTGAGCCTGGTTCTGCTGGAGGTTTCTTCCTGTTAAAAGGGAGTTTTTCCTTCCCACTGTCGCCAAAGTGCTGCTCATAGGGGGTCATATTGTTGGGTTTTTCTCTGTATGTATTATTGTACGAGCTACCTTACAGTATAAAGCACCTTGAGACGACTGCTGTTGTGATTTGGTGCTGTGTAAATAAAACTGAATTGAATTAAGAAACAACTCTTAGATTCCTCACATGATTCTCCTGTATTCCTACGGGACGCCAAGGTAATATAACATGGAAGTGTGTCGCAGTGCCTGGTGGCCACATGTTACCCATAAACTGTCAACCTGACCGTGCTGTAGCTACGTCCAAAGACTAGTTAAAGATTAAAGCTTTTTGGGGGGTTAAATCTGACATAAATAAAGAAAGAATAACATTAAAGTCGATTCTTTTGATCACTGTAGTTCTACTTTGAGGATATGACGTGTAAAAACCCTCAGTTGTGGCTGGTGGATCTCACATTCCTGGTCTTTGTAATTCCAGTTCAATGAAGCCTCATTTTCACCTTTTTCCAGGTAAATTTTCCCAACTGTTCTAATGTCCATGCTGTGGCATTGTCCCATCATTTGTATTTCCTGTTAATGGATTTTTAATATGGTCTGGGAAATTACTATATATGAGTAACTTCCTGTTGTATTGCAGCTTAAGGCCATTGTCACTGAAATAAAGCCCGAGTTGTAATAGTTTGCATCCAGAACGAGGAAAAGGAAGAAACCCAAACACTGCTCAGTGGATGAGTCCGTCCTGGAATAAATACCAGGACAAAACTAAAAAGAAGAGCTTGTTTCCTCGAAGCAACAACAGAAAGCTCTTTGTCTCTACAGATGTTTCTGGGAAACACGTTAACAATATTTAAACATTTGTTCTTAATAAACGTTTTTACTTAATGATGCTTTATGATATTTCTATCTGACCTAATGCAGCAGCGTATCCACATGAACTCTGCAGTGTTTCTACCCAGAGGCCACCGTGGTCCTTCTTTACTAATGCTGAGGGTTTTCTCCCAGCCGTGATAGCCTTTGACAGGTAAACTGAGTCATTCCAGCCCAGTGCAAAAATAACCTCCCTGTCTGCTCTTAACTTCACGCATCGATGCTAAAACGTTGCATAACTGAACCTGCAGACTGTGATCCTGTAGCTGTCGAGGAGAGGGCTTGATGCCGTCCATCTTCTGCTCAATTAACAACGCCTGCAACCTTTTGAGCCTTGGTCCTGCTACAGTCACAAATATAACATCATCACTCTTTATTTGATCCACTACACTGCTGTCATTTCTCTGTTATGGCCCCACAAGGTCACTGAATCAACCCCACAGCATCACGTACACGTTTTCAAAGCGGTGTTCTGATCTGCTTCGAGCTTTCATCATTTTAGCCAGCCCCTCCGATCTTCTCCAGGTAAACACTACAAAGAAAGAGTTCAGTCTGAATAAAACATCTTGTGCATGTCACACGATACAGCATCCACAGCAGTATACACTGCAAACAGCAGAAGCTCTTCCTTCTTAGCCTTCGGTCCAGCAGTGATGACCTCCTCCTGCTTTTGGTTCACATCACCTTTCTCCTGAAAATCTGAGCTGGGCTTGACAAACCCTCAGCTCAGCGTGATATAAAGGTAGCTCTTCTAGTGTATTTGCCATCTCCTGAGCTCTCATTGTTACCATCTCACATTCTTCTCCAATCCATGGTTAGGGAGCTGCTCATAGGGGGTCATATGATTGTTGGGTTCTTCTCTGTACCTATGAAGCGCCTTGAGGCGACTTTTGTTGTGATTTGGCGCTATATAAATAAAATTGAATTGAATTTTCAGGGTCAAAGTTCAGAGGAAAGTTTGTTCAGCAAATGAATGACAATAAATCATACATGTTTGCTGATTCACAGGTTAACAGCCTGGAGGAACAGGGCTGTGTCGTTCCTGTGATGCGATTCAGCTTTATTTCAGCCACTCAACAAAACAACATTATATTATATTTAATATATATTAAATATGTGCCAACTGATTCAGTACGTTTCATGTAGAAATATGTGTGGCAACTTTTTGTTGCAGCAATGATCTCAAAACACGGGGGGGGGGGGGGGGGGGGGGGGGCTAAGATGAATGTCTGCTGTGAGGACAGGGGGTGTGCATGTGCTCAAGTCACGTGACACGTCATTTACGCAACATTTGGTAGATTTAAAAGTTACAGTGAGATAAAATCATGTTATGGATTGCACTCAGTATATTGTGCCGACATGGTGAGATTGTGTCTGTCGAGCCGAGGAGAGCGTCGCAGTGCCAAAAGCTGTAAAATGAACTATCAGGCTGGAGTGTGCTGCCACAGCACAGAGCAGTCACAGAGTCCTGCAGGCAGAAGAGGAGTGATCGTGTTAGCCACCTTACAAAACAAAAAGACATGAAGTGAAAAGCAGAGCGCAGAGTGTGGCAGAAGAAGACAGACTGGGCCAAGTCCTGCATGTGCGAGAGCGAGCGAGACCCGGGACAACGTCATCCGCCTCGCCTGGACTAGTCCGCCGGCCGGAGGAGGGACAGTGGCTGCACTGTGCAGCCGAAGACTCACTTTGATCGCACAGGAGACGAGCGACGCAACCGGTCCACCGTCCGTGCAAACTGCGCCAGGCAGCGTATTGCACGCTGGAGGACACCGAGGAAAGTCACAGTAGGAGCGGTGCTTAGTGAGAGGTGATGTCGGGGGGACATGGCTTCTTCTCCGGTCACCCCAGCATCGCTTGAAGGAGAAACACCTTCACCCACCGGGAACGAGGAGCCCGCGACCACCCGACAGGTACGACACGCCTCCGAGACCCTCTGCGCGCCCGGTAACGTTGTAACGTTTTACCGAAGTTCATTCGCAAACACACCAGTTTAAGATGGACCCGAGAATCAGCACACGGGAGCACTGGTGTCTGACTCAGCAGAAACGGCTCGACGTGCGTGTAATGCTTCGTATTTGATAACGATGGAATAATTCTTTAAAATAAGCACACAGATAAACACTGGTGGGTGGAAAAGCTCGTGTTTTGGTGAAATGAGTCCCGCCTAGTCCGGTCTACACCTCATTCAGCAAACATCTGAGTCACCCTGAGACGCCAGTGCGCGTCCTTGTGATGCAAAAAGCCGTAAGTGACACGCTGTTTACACGCAGGAGCAGTTTAACACATGCAGGTTGTGCCAGTAGGCGTTTCCTTCAATGTGACACCAAACGTGTAAATCAGTGCTGGGAGCGGATGTTGGACCTGATCAGTCTTAATCTGACAAACTGTAGTTCCTGCTCTGTTTCTAATTCAGCCCCATGACAGACAACCAGTGGAATCCCTCTGTGATGGAGCGCCAGTCTCCAGGTGAAGGCACAGCCATGAAGTCGTCCACTAGACAGTCCCAGATGGACGTCGCTGCCTGGGGGGTGATCTGGCTCACCGTGGACACACCGACTCTGAAACTGAACGCGATGGTCCTGAAGGAGTCCCCGGTGACAAGGAACCTGGACAAAATTGTTCAAAATTAGTATTATGTGTACTGCAGTTACAAAATACATTATTCAAATTCCAAAATACTTTTGTGATGTCAGATATAAATCACAAAACTTAAATCTTACATAAAACATTTTGTAATTATAAGGATAATTACAAAATGTATATTAGATAATATCTAAAACAGTTGTGTTTTGTTTTAACTTTAACATATCATAATTTGATTGGTAGCAACTTTCACAACTACAGTGAGCCAATCACTCATAATTCCTAAACATGTCAATCAGGTAGGAATGAAGTAAGACATTAATAGAAATAAAGAGTTGTGTGTTGACATGTAGCCCTTTCCTTGCTTAAATCATTAATATTTTTGAAAAATTAATCTGTGATAAGACAGCTTATCAAGATAGAACCATGTAACTAGAGATGAACCAAACTGTTCAGTTTTATCTAACTCTGTTTTAATAAAAGGCTGGTGACGCCTGTTATAGTCTGACAGCTGCAGGGATTATATACAAATATTCAACTATCCCAGAATTAAACCAGGTCTAAATAAAAAGGAGTGAGTATCACTACAAGGTTAACTCAGTGGTCCTAATGCTACAGTTTGATATCAGCAAACACCGAGCGCATACATTGATGTGACACCACAGCCATGCTATCATTCAAACACTGATAACAGCATAAATCGAATTAAATCGGGGCTTGATGAGAGCTTCTGAGTATCACTAGAAATATTATAGAGTCGTCTCTGTACCACAGTTTGCTTTCAGTAAACACCGACAGCATTCACTGTTAGCATAGCACATCCATGTTAGCAGTGTATAACTGGATGGATTAGCATATTAGCACAGATATCAATAAAGGACTACCGTATTAAATAGTTTTACTAACCTCAGGCAGACGGACAGGCGCTCTGCAGGTGGGATTGAGCGTCTGTAGTTGGTGTCTAGGCGGGCAATGCTGGGACCGACGAGGGAAAGCAGGTCCTCAAACTGGCCGACGGTGATAGCGCTGGAATCGGCCGTCATCCAGGCGCAGCTCCTGGAGCAAGTGGTGAAACTCACCAAACTGCTCATGCCTCTGGAGGACCTGATGGACCCAGGTACGGTGAGGACGTCTTTTACGCTGCTGCTCTGCTCTCCACAGTACATAGAGAAGGGAGACTCTCTCTTCAAGCACTAGCTCGATAGCTGCCATCTTGCAAAACCAGGTCTGGCACAACTCCCTCCCACATTCCTCCCACATTTCTGGTTCACGCGCGTCAAAATATCATATTTTGACGCGCGATGGATTTTTCTTGGACACGCGTTGAGACGCGAATGTACACGCGTCAAATTAGGGGCGTTTGGGGCGTTTTATTCGCGTCCATCGCGTTCGGTGTGAACACACCGTTAGTGTGGTTACTACGGCAGCACTGATGCCCTGATGAGTGCACATGGCTGGAATGAAAAGTCAATGCTATGTATAGCATGAACTACTTGTTGTCTAAGGCGGTGCAGAGAGTGAGCAGGAAATATCTGAGGTTGGATATTTCAGTACATACAGAGCTGTGCAGAGACATTAGGATCTTAAACTATTGTCTGTATCTGGCAAAGCGAGAATCTGAGCCTTGTGTACAAACTGTCTGGTGTTTGTTCTGGCAGGAATATGAAACTACTGTGCACAGCATGCTTATTAAGATGGCCCAGGACCAGGTCATCTTGCAGGATGGTAGTGTTACATCGAGAAGGTTCCTCTTTAATTGTTGGATTTCTGTGTGAGTTTTCTCCCTGTGCCTCTGTGGCCTCTCCCCACAGTATCTGTGTTTGTGTTTAAAGTGTTTAAAGTACAGCACTAGATGATCGTATGGGTGAATGTGACTTGTTGTAAAGCACTTTGAGTTGTTGTCTATATAAAGTCTAAATGGAAATCCACTTATGTGCAGAGGACCAGAAGATGCAGCGCATCGAAATAAAAAGTTCTTTGCTTAAACAATGAATTGTGCGATAAAATATTAATTTACAAATTCATTTTTAAGTTATTTTATTTATTCAATACAAAAGTAATTTATTATCTAGTAATTTAATTGAAAATAAAAAAAAATTTATAAATCAGTATTTGAAAATAAATTATTATTCCATTAATAAATACTTCAAATCAGAAAAAAAAGAAATAAAATCTCAATAAAAACCTCACATCAAAAATCCTTTTCCTGTGTCGTCTCATGTCCAACATCTGTGTAGGCAGAGTGTAAACACAGAGGCTGAATGGCCTTTGGTATAGGTGCAAAGCTAAGACTGTCTAACCAATGACAGAGCTCCTTACCTCGCACCGGCTAATTTGCATTGCTCCGGGATTTCGGAAATTTATCCATTTATTCATTATGATGTGGTTCAGCATCATAATGCTGAACCACAGAAACACACACACACACACACATATATATGTATATATATGTGTGTGTGTGTGTGTGTTTCTGTGGTTCAGCATCATAATGCTGAACCACAGAAACACACACACACACATTTAAATATATTAGGGGTGCAATGATATTCGTATCGATATTGAACCGTTCGATACAGTGCTTTCGGTTCGGTACGCATGTGTATCGAACAATACAAAATTTTTAATTTATTTTATCAACTTTCCTTCTGACGATGCTGTCTGTGTTGAGCGCTCAGTGGATCTGTGTTCGACTACTCCGCCTAGGCTGCACTGTCGAGCACAGATCCACTGAGCGCAGCGCAAGCTAGCAGACAGAAGCTAAGCTCGTTGCAACATGGCAAACTGAACCTCCCCCACTAGTGATGGCCAAATGAAGCTTTCCGAAGCACTGAAGCTTGTATTGAAAAACGGTTCATTACTCGAAGCTTTTCAACACAGTCTCCGGTGACATCTGGTGGTGAAAACTTTGAAGAAAGAAGAAAGGAATAACCCGGAGTGGACGGGGACAGGATGAGCGAGGACAGCCACTCCCACTACAGGCTGGACCCCAGCGATCGCCTCAATGGGCTGGGACAGAGGAGGAAGAGACCCAAGAAGGTAAACGAATAGATGGAGAGCAACGTGGTGCAAAGTGTGTAAGGATGGAGCACCCCACCCTGCAAAAAGAGAAAGGAGGTGGGGTTAGGTGAGGTTTGTTTATGTGCAGACGAGCGTCCACATGATGTTAGGAGCACCGAACCATCTCTCACCCCGTCGTCTCCTGTGGAGTGTGTGGCTGCTCCCCCACAGCAGTTGTATCCTCTCTCGTATCCTCCGTCTCCTGGTGTTGTGTTGCTCCACAGTGAGTCGTAGTAGGAGGCTCACATGCTGTCAGGGTGGGTCCCTGCTCGCTCTTTGTGCGCCTGTCGTTGGGGGTTTTGCTGTTTGCAGCTATCAGGAGGTTTGTGTTGTAGCCTGATGTGAGAAGTGTTGTTATTATCATCATTTTTAACATTTCTGCACCGCTACAATAAACAGACACACACCCATCAGCCTGTTTACAGATCTATACGCCCATAAAGACGTGAAACACACATTGCACAAATCTACTATAACGTGTTCATATGTGTTATAAAATAAAGAGGTAAAGTATTAGCTGTTCAGGTTGATTCATAAATATGACCTCAGCACGTGAAATCCTTCTGCTGACATCCCTAAAAGCTCGTCAGACCAACGAAGCCGTACAACACAAATAACCAGACCAAACCAGGGTTGTGCGTCTGTTGTTGAGAACATTGTCAGTAAACCACAGTGACGTCCTACAGAGGACTCGTGTTGTCATTATTTTTGTGTATGTCGTGTGAGCTGAGAGCTGTAACCAAAGGTAGTGAGCGCGTCGGCCTTTAACGTCGCGGCTGGTTGTGCGATCGTGTCGCCGCTGAACTCGTGAGAGTTTGTCTCAGGGATCTTTACATTTGAAGTCAGGTGAACATCCAGTGAACTAACAGAACATTCAGGAGCATTTACTCTCATGAATGTCAGACAAACTGAGGTTTGTGTGTCAGTTAGATTCTTTAAGTCATTAAAGTGTCTCTGTTAGGAAAAGCATCTGTTTCCTCCACCTCTGCAGAACTGCGTGACCTGTAGCATCATTGCAGGAAGTAGCCTGTGACAATGAGTGACTGCACATCATCATTATCAACACATAAACCTGTGGTCTGGACCTGCAGTTCTTATTTTTACTGTCTGGTTTTGTGTAAAGCAGCACTTCAGTAAGCACCTGTGAAGCACACAGTCATAGTCGAGTAATGAAGCGATCCATATGTGAAACATATTCCACGTCTACAGGATAGTGGAGGTTACATGGGTCAACCTGGCAAACTGTACCAGCACATGTGATCACACTGATAGCAGAACACAGGTATGTGAGTCTCTACGACGAGGTCAGAAACCAGTAACAAATGTTTCATGTGATTCGTTTTTCTCCAGTTTGTCTGCAGTGAACCTTAAATACTCACTGAACCAGCTGTTTCCTGATGTGGTGACGTGTGTCGGTGATGAAGCCAACACTCTGTCCAGTGTTGGGCAAGTTACTTGAAAAAAGTAATCAGTAACTAATTACTGATTACTTCCCCCAAAAAGTAATCCAGTTACTTTACTGATTACTTATTTTCAAAAGTAATTAGTTACTTAGTTACTTTTTAAAAACCCGATTTCCAACCTGAATAGGTGATAAAGCGATAGATCTTTCAGCCCAATTCTACTTTTTCTGCATAATCCATCATACAAAATGTAATCAAATGGAAAAGTCTCTTTTTAAAACTTGTTTTATTAGATTTAATCTTTTAACTTTATGCATCAAGCAAACATTTAATTATCTGCAACATTCTCTGACTGGAAGAAATTAGTTTAACATTTAAACCTATTTTCTGCACATTCCAGCTCATAAAATAAAATATTTTTTGTGTTTACACTCAGTCTTTCAAATAGATGCAAGTAAAACACAGCAGAAAATAAATAAAGTCAAAGACTCAGCGGTCCTGTTGCTCTATTTTCACCTGTAAAGCAGGAGTGGGGCAGGCGGAGGGTTACCCTGGTGCAGGTGTGCCGCGGTCAGTGGAAGAATCCGCGAGTTTCTCTGTGAGTTTCCCATTACGTCGTAGCTACTCGGTGCTTGTTGGAAGTTTAGGGGTTTTTCGCTGTAAAAAGAAGTTTTCTTCCCACGCACAGCGGACACTAATGTTTTTGTCACTTTTTATGGAATCAAACTCAAAGTAAGGTCAGTACTTCCATGCTTTAAACGCTGCAGCTCATACTCTCTCTGCACTCGATATGTGATCCATTGTTGATCTGCACACAGCTGTTGTCACGAACGGCGCACTCGCTTACGTCACTGTCGTGAGACATTCTCGCAAAAAAATCACGGTTTTAGTAACGCAGTAACGCAGCGTTCCTACGGGAAAGTAACGGTAATCTAATTACTGTTTTTGCAATAGTAATCCCTTACTTTACTCGTTACTTCAAAAAAGTAATCGGATTACGCGTTACTGGAGCGTTGTTCTCCTGTGTAACAAAGCAGTGATAAAGGAATAGATGCTGATTTTATTAACTTGTGTCTTTGTGCTGCTGGATTCAGTCTGAAGCAGGCAGCAGTGCTGAACCTACCAGTGTAAATGTGATGGTGGAAGCAGAGGCCAGCACTTGGCAGTGCTAAACACAATAAAAGACTCACAAGTTCCTGCTCAAAGGTCAGCTGCCTTCAGATCAATCATTAACCTGCAGCAGGTTGTGGCCTGATGTGTTTGTAAGAGTTTCACTTTCAGGAGGAGAAGATTTAAACGAGTCACACAAATGTGAACTACAAAGTCTGTGACACACAATTTATGCAAACTGCATGAAATCTGACCTGAAGAAATCCAGTCTTCTGCCTGTTGTGGTTGTCACAGCTGCTCGTAGGAGAGTTTGTTTGTAGGAGGTGGAGATGTTCTCAGATCAAGTGCGTAATCGTCTCTTTGTGTAGACGCTAAAAGCTGTGAGCCAAAACTCTCTGCTCTGAAACTCTTCACTCAGTCCTCACGCTGAGAGTTTAGAGGCTGAACTTCTTGTTCCTCCATAACACTTTTCATGAAGCAGCAGAAATGAGCTTGTGTTTCTCAGCAGTGCGCACACAGAGAACCGATCCTCTCTGCTCAGTCTGAACAAATCAAAGTGAAACGTCAGTGAAAACACAGCTGCTGATCAAACTGTGTCAGATTAATGCCTCAATGTTTCACTGTGAGGTTAAAAAATACATAAAAATGATTTAAAGAAGTAGGAGGCAGATTTTCACAATAAGAGCACTTTGTTTTTAATTCAGTTAATGTCAAACTGTCATCAACACCTCTGTGTTGTCTCCGTCTCTGAGCAGATTCAGGCATTACTCAAATAATAAAGGCTGTTTTTCACTATTATACTTTTCATTAGTCTCCAGGTTGATGATTATAAACAGAATTATTAAAGTTTTTATCATTTCAGGCTGAAAATCAACATGAATTTGGTTCTAATCAAAGAAGCTCCTTTAATGTGTGTCATTAAAATCCTCACACAGACTTAAAAAGGCGACATTAACATTAAAATAAATGAAAGAAGCTTCAGCTGAGAGCTTCATGCAGTCATCATCAGCAGCTCATAGCAGTCACAGCTCTTTATTACGCAGCTTTGCAGGAATTAAAGTGGCTGAAGTGTCAGAGTTTGTGTGAGAAGCTGCTTCATGGACAGCTGTACACACGTCTTTATTATTTCTTCATAAATCAAACACACAGGTTTGTCTGCAGATGATTTAAAGTGTGTCGTTGTGCAGTTAAAGCTGTTTGTGTGACGCCCTGACCTCTGTGAATGAAACAGCCAATCAGATCCATCAGAGAGAGAGCAGGAAGTGTTGTGTGTTTGTGACAGAACAAGGAAACAGTGATGATGATGAACATACAGGTCCTCTGATGTTTCCTGTTACAGTAACGCTTGTTCATCTGTTGCTCTCCTACACTTTCCTATAAATAAAGGAGAAAAAGTCCGTTTAGTTTCATTTCCTACAGCTCAGAGTTACACTTCACATTCCTGCTGTCACATCAAAAAGCTTCACTTTGGTCCAACATCTACATGTTAACATGAAACACAGACAGACTCAGAACATCTGGAACATCTGCACTTTGACCCAAACTGTTATAGCAGGATATTTTCTGCATATTTCTTATGTTGGACCTGTTTGAACTGTAAACGACCTGTAATCATCTGTAAATGGTGTGAGACACACTGAGGCCACCTACAGGGCAGCTGGGGAACAGCAGGGATCTGAAATCATACGAGACGTTAGTGAGTGAGAAGAACAAACGGACTTAAGATGGCTCGAAGTGATCAAAGTTGATCTAAAACAGAAGATAAATCCACTGATTCTTTGTAAAGTTCATCTGCTGCTCACATGAATCCATGAAAGATTTATTTCACTGAATGTTTCTTCAAAGCTCATTTCAACCTGTTGAAGTCATGAATGAAAGTGCAGACTGAGAGTGGATCACATGATGTTTGAGGTGTGTCATGTGACATGTTCAGTATTGTCACACATGTCTAGATTGTCCCTGATATCATAACTGCTCAAACACTGATGATTATATTTGAAGAATTATTCCTGATGGCAGCAAAGTTTGAATGGAGCTCTCTGTCTGTGCTGATTTGTCGCCCTCTGGAGGTCAAAGCACAAACCTACAGGGCAGCTGGGGAACAGCAGGGATCTGAAATCATACGAGATGTTAGTGAGAAGTTAGAACAAACGGACTTAAGATGGCTCGAAGTGATCAAAGTTGGTCTAAAACAGAAGATAAATCCAAAGCAGCATCAGATGAATGTTACCATTTCCAGTTACGGTGCCCTTCATCTAATATGGAAATGTGTTGTTGTTTTTTTAGCCGTGTTGTTGTTCTTCCTATTGTGTTTAGGCCAGAGATGCTCTTCAAACAGCTGACAGACATGACCACATTACAAGAACATGGTGTGAGTCCGATTTGATATTCCAGTCAACGCTGAGAGACCTTAACCAGGAAGTCAGAGGTCAGCTGATGCTGCGAGCAGGAAGTGAACCAAGGGAAAGGTCCACTCTACTCAATCTCAAAGAAAATATGCTGGTATTTGTTGATGTTGATGGTACAATAAAAATATATAATATAATAAATAATAAAATATCATGTGATGATGAGATGTGTTGTTGGTGTTTGTATTTTCTGTAAATGTCTTTTTTAATGTAAATGCTTTGTTCCAGACGGACAGGGAATCAGTTGCTGTACGATGACATCATCTTGATGTTGACGAGGAGGGCGAGAAAAACTAGTTTTGTCCTGCAGATGGCGATCTTGCACCGTGTCCAGAGAGCCGACACTTTGATGGTGCTGCTCTACTCAGCTTACTTTAGCCTGGGTTGGACTCTATATGAGCAGCTTCCACTCTGGTTTCACTCTTAAACACACTTGTTTGATTTCACTTGTAAAAGTTGAAGAATAAATATTTTATTACAAAATTATTTGTTGATGCATTTTTTTAGGGTCAAATATCTTGTTTGATTTGAGGAATGAACTGTTAGGGTGGAAAAAGTGAATCAGGTTAAAATAGTGGTGCTTTATATCAGTGAAGATGTATAATGTAATTTAAAATGTTGATGATGGGTTGTAGTGGGCTTGTACTTACAAAACTGCCTCATTTTATTGGAACGATCCACAGTTGCATCCAT
Organism: Diplotaxodon limnothrissa; assembly: GCF_057381915.1. Taxonomy (NCBI): domain Eukaryota; kingdom Metazoa; phylum Chordata; class Actinopteri; order Cichliformes; family Cichlidae; genus Diplotaxodon; species Diplotaxodon limnothrissa. The sequence continues at coordinate 115,675 of NW_028188558.1, read as the reverse complement.
TCACGGATGACATCTGACATCATTTGACATCTGGTCTGAACACGTTTGTACACAAGATGCCTCAGTTCTGGATGTTCCCACAGACTCCTCTGTGCACCTAAAGAAAAGGTCAAGGGTCAGCAGCACATGTAGTTGGGACAATTCTTCAGTCGCACAAACTACATAATCATTTTCCTCCAATGACGACTTTTCACTTGCAGAAATGGTCCTGTGTGATTTCCAGGCTGTGATATAAAAACTAGTTCCTAATGGCAGCGACTCACTCAGTAAACATGTGTTTCCTTCACCAACCTCACACACAGATCCAATAAGATCAGGAAGTGGGCAGTATAGTACAATATGTGTTATTCTGTGCTGCACTGCCCAAACTAAAGATCTGCTGAAGTGTTGGAAATGATCCAGATGTTTATTTTGGACGATACAGCAGAAGATCAGACATGAAAGTGGAGATAACACAGAAGACCTGCAGCAAAGGTCAGAGGTCAGACTGGGCCCTGGATTCAACAATGAGCCAATGATCATCAAGCAGTGACTAAAGCAGAGCCCTGACGTTCTGACATTCATCACACAGTCAGAACAAATGTCTGCTGATGACTTCATCTCATGAAACGACTGATAGATGTCAGTTCATTGATCAGCTGAGCTGCTGATCTTCATCGTCACAGAAACATTCAGCTTGTTTCAATCAGTAAACAACTCCCACTACTCCCAGTTTGAACTGTTCCCACTCAAAATGCTGTGAGAACAATGATCATTGTAGAACTTCACAAACATCACGTGTTGTTTTCCACATGTAAGATCAGCAAACACACAGAAACTTCCTGTTGCCACACACGGCCTCTAAAATCTCTTCCACGCTTTCTGTCTGAAGTCCACTCTCTGTGTCGGATCCACAGGAAACAACAAGATCTCATTAACATGGTTTTCAATGTGTCTCCTTCCAAAAAGTCCAACCAATGAACAAATGTGTGTATTTGTGGAGGCCGAACAAAAGCATGACACATTTCTCTGTTTCTATAAACTGGAGTCAAACACAAACATGAAGAGTTTCACTGACAGACTCCAAAATGCCCCCACAGTGGATCAAAGGGAAATCCTACAGTGTGGCCAGAGACTCTTAATGGCTCCAACATCAACACATCCACAATGTTGGATCCAGTTCTGCCTCACAGAGTTACTAAGACACACCCTCTGCCAGCATCACAACAGCTCCACCTGCTTCACCTGCCTCCTCAGCATCTGTACACCTGAAGAGAAAAGAAAGGCTCCAACAGCTCAAATCTACAAAGGATTCATGAAGTTTCATCCAACAATAACATGTTTGCCTTCCACAGTGTGCTGTTAGACACCACTGTACCTCTGCCATTTCAAAAAGAGCAGCTTGGGAACATTTTGGCTCCAAACACTTTGTGTTTAAGTTCTTTGTTTTCTTTGTGAAGCCGACAACATCTGGAGCTTTGTGACTCATAGAAACATCATTTTGTTCTTTAGATGACAGCAGATTGGGACTGAATAATCAATCACTATCAAACCAATAAAGACAAACATGCTGATTTTACAGGAACTTTGTTGGAGAAGCTGCAAAGACATGAAACTGGTGGAGATCCCAAACCAGTTGATAGTGCTGGTTATTCCAAATAAAGCTGTTTCCCTTTGAGATGAAATGACTTTGTGTCCTGATATATAATAAAGATGTTGTTGTTTTTGAGCCCCTGTATTAAAAGTAGTTTAAAGTCAGCTTGAGTTTGATGTCTTTATGTCAAAGCTGCTCATGATGTTGAGCTGCTGATGGAATAAAAACAATATAAAAGCATGTAGTCCAGACTTAAATGTAGCCTGTTGTTAGCTGAGGTCCACACACAGTGTTTGACAGTGTAAAGTGTGTGAAAGGGCTGCTGGTGGAGCTCACTAGGATGAGCAGGTGACCACGAGGTGGAGAGCAGCTGGCCTGGCTTTGACCCGGGCCACGCCCCCTTTCTCTCTGCTTTGCTGTCACTTATCTTCACTGCTCTGTCCAATAAAGCTGAAAAAGGCCCCGAATCAAAGAAATCTGCTGCAGCCTCTGAAATGTCTTCTGTTTCCTTCCCGACGGCTTTTTCACCGTCAGCCCATCAGACAGTCCAGCAGCATTTATGATGATGTCATGATGTTGAAGAGGCTGCTACGGTGGCCTCCCATGACCCCCAGCCTCATCACAGCTGAGATGCAGACATTTGAAAACATTCAGCAGACAACTGAATAACAGTCCAACACAACAGTCTGTGTGCAGACACACACTGACCTTTCATAGAGTCAAACACAGCTGGTTGAGTCATTTCTCTGTGAGTCTAAAGTGAATCTAGTATTTGAAAGTCCACTTCCTGTATTTGTTGTTGAAGACTTCTTCAGCTTCTTCTCAAGGACATCAGCTGCTTGTTTGGCAGCAGAGGCAGTTAAGAAGCTTCCTGAAAAACACTGAACAGTGAGTTCACTGTGGCATATGACAGATTCAGCTTTCTGTGTGCAAATGTGTCTGTGTCGACCTTTCAAATGCTGTTGAATCCAAAACATCAGCGGCTCCTCGGCTGCTCACTTCATGCACTTCTGTCTGTGTGACAGTCCAATGACATCACAGCTGTTTCCAGCCCCAGTGTCTCAGGACTGGACACCTTTAAACATGTCGAGGATCAAACAGCGTCCAGCTAAACACACATGAAACTATCAGAGCTGACAATCATTCCAATAACATCTAATGGTTCATGTATGTAGACACAGGACTACAAGGAAATGGCTCTCAGCATCTGGCTGTGGGAACACATGAGTCCCTGTTTGTGTTCAGATTGTGTGCATGTTTTAGACGTGTGTCACATGTAGAAACACAACAATCCCACAATGACACACAGATGTGTTTGACACAGCTGTGCAGCTGTAAGTTGTTTCTAATGATTCATTGAAGCTCTTCTAACATTCTGGAGACGATCAGTACATGAATCTGTTCAACACGACAACAATTTGACTTCAGTGTGAACGTTTGCATTAAATAACCTTCTTCATCCAGCTGACAGCATCTTCATCCTATGATGTGAACAGTTCCTCCTGTTGATGACAAACCTCTGACAGGATCTGCTTGAGGAGCTTTTTCATGTGCAGCTCTCTGAGCTCAGGGCTGAGCTGCTGTTTCATCTTTAAGAGCTGCTGCCTCCTCGCCGGACTTGTTCTCCTCTTCTTCTCCTAATGACACCATTTCTGCTTCATATTAAATTCAATAAAGATGCTGACATGTATCTGTAGCAACAACATCATTGAATCTAGAACAACTGGAGCCAAACCAGTGGCTCTGCTGGGATCACTGGTGAGCCAACACTTCCTTGTTGATGCAGATTTCAGGGCTTCCTTTTGCTCCTCCGTTATAACTGTTCTCTCTTCTCAACACATGATGACACAAAGGAATCAGCAGTGACAAAGATGATGCTGAAGAGAAGCACACACTTCACACATATAACAGAGCAGTGCAGTTACACACACCTCTGCTCGACATCAGGCCTCAAACAAAGACACAAAACACTAACTTGACTCTAAACAGAAGAAACGAGCAGCTGTTTCTGTTCTGTGCTTATTTATATTTGACACACATGCTTCTCTTTGTGCAAACACACATCGCACTATAAGGGTAACCTCGCACACAATGATTGGACAGCACAGTGATGATGCTGGGAGATCCTATACGCAGCAACACAGAAACACTGAGAACTTTAAACAATGATGGAAAGTGTTATAAATGACTTGTTGGCCTCTGATCTGTCACAAACAGCTGAAACGTGTCTCTCATGAGTCACATGAAGGTTTTTGACAGAAAGGACAAAAAGTAGCTGCAGTCAGTTTGTGTCATTTTTATATTTATTCATCTGGGAGAAAAATCTGAGGGACATTAAAATGTGTTTTCAACAGAGACAAGAACATGAATATAACAGAACAGGTAAATGAACATGTTTCAAGTAAACAGCTGGACTGATCAGGTCCAAACACAGAGTGATAAACTTGTCAAACAGCTGTCATATCTTTATATAGAAGCTCTTTATAAATGCTGCTCACTGCAGTCTGTTTACTAATAATGTCAAAGTGTTAGAAACACAGAAACATCAGAATGGTCTTTGTTCACAGAAAGCTGTCTGGGATCCTTTGTTGTTCTTTTGATGCAGAGTTACATTATAAATATAAAGAGTTATTTCAGAGTCTCATCAGTTTTCCTGCATGTCTTTATTTAACACATCAGCAGGGCTGAAGCTCTCATGTTAAACACACACTGATCTATGGACACGTTCATGTGTTTCTAACAGAACCAGGCTGTTATCAGCCTGCACTAACATTATGTCACACACACTGAATGTAACAGTGACAGTTTACATCATCACACAATCAGCTGTGATTGTTTCACTGTCATCAAACGAGTCAACAGGAAGTAGAATCAATAGAAACCAATCATTTACTGACAGCATGTCTGATGGAAATAAGTGCAGATTATGTATGAAGTCTAACTGCACACAGTAACTGTGTTACAATAAGGACTTAACAGCGCCCTCTGCTGGAGTGTTTCAGTACTGCGTTAACTAGAATACACCACCTCCTCCTCACACCACCTGCTACAGCTCTACTCTTCTATGACTACAGTCATCCACAGCACTGATGTGAGGTCACATGGTTCATATGTAAGGAGCACAGCTGACCTCAGGTCAGTTTAATGACTGTGAGCAGCAGCTGTGTTATTGTCACTGTGACAGGGAGACACTCTCAGACACAGCGCTCATGTCAGCTTGTTCTCATGCAGGAGGATCAGGAGCTCCATGTTTGTCTTTCTGTTTGAATCATGATGTGTTTGTGCCATCAGAGTCTGTCATGAGTACTCAGGGTTTCACAGCAGCTCTTCTGGATGCTGACGAGGACTCCAACCTCATGTTTCACCTCTCTGAGCTTCTGATGTCTGTGAACACTCGTGTTTCTTCTCTGGGCTCATCTGGACAAAAACACCTTTCTGTGTTTGGCTGCAGCCTCATTCTGACTGACAGGAAGTGTGTTATCCATGAGCTGCACTTCTGTGAGGAAGTTTCCTGCTGTGTTTCCTGTCTGTGGACAAACACGAGTGTTCCAGCTGAGGACTTGCTTCCTTCCACCTGTCCATACAGGACATCACGCTGTCTGCAGCTCTGTAAATGCAGCTCCAGGTCCTTCCACGTGCTGCTCTGTATTTGTGCAGTTTGTAGTGTGTCCTGGGAAACGTAGCACACATGGTGTTCTTCTGCTGTTTCCTCCTTTCACTGAGTGTGAAACACTGACGCTGTGCTGTTGTTCACAGAGGGGAGCTGATTCTAGCTGCAGCTGGACTCTGTCATCTAACTGAATGTGTTGGTGCTGATCACGGGGCTCTGAGGGGGGAGCAGCAGGAGGACTCTGGATGCTGACGTCAGTGTATCTGTGGAAGCTCCCACAGCGTGTCTGTCATTCAATATTGTGCTGTATATTGTATCTATGCAAAGATGAACAGACTGTGTGTTCACTGGTCTCTGTGCTGCAGCTCTGATGTCATCATCACTCCCTCCTCCACCCTCAGCAGTCCCAGCATGCTGCTGTGGTGCACCCCACCCTCACTCTACACCTGAGCCACAGACCACACCCTCCACCTCAATATACACCACAGTTTT
>NW_028188558.1:37500-105000 GCF_057381915.1 Diplotaxodon limnothrissa | reverse complement strand
GACACTGCCCAGCTCCCAATGTATGTCCGTGGTGTTGATGACAGTTTTGAAGTGATGGAGGAGCTGCTCACAGTAATGTTTAGTTAGTAAAGTTTATGGGCCCTGTTAGAATCAATATTTCATTCTCATTCTGTTGTTTGACAACAATAACAGAAAAATGTGCACTTGAGAACAAATTTATTGTGAATTCAGCTGTGAATGTACAGTTTGTCATTATTTAAGCTTCCATTTCCAAATGTTAGCTGACACTTTATTAGGTACACTGGTATCTATATCAGGTACACCTGTGACCTAAATGTTCCTGCAAACAGACTCCTTGGAGACCCCTACATAAATATCCATGTACTATCCAGCTAGACTAGTGTGTCTGTCCCTGAAAATATTCCTGCATGTGTGATTGTTCATGTCTCATCTGCAGGAAACAAACAGGAAGTGAGTGAAGGACACAGGAAATGTTTCCAGCTCTTCCTCCTATATCAGACATTCTCTCCATACCTGAGAGTGTCCAGTCTCCAGCCTGGATCCTTCAGTCCAGCCGACAGCAGCTTAATTCCTGAGGGACCTGGATGATTGTAGCTCAGGTCCAGCTCTCTCAGATGGGAGGGGTTGGAGCTCAGAGCTGAGGCCAGAGAAGTACAGCCTTCCTCTGTGATCAGACAGCCTGACAGACTGCAGACACACAAAACAACAATCAATCTGTCAACAATCGTTTTCTCTTTGTCACAATAACATCTATCCATTTACATCCATTCAATGTAACTTTATTTATAAGTGACAATTCCCAAAGGACAACAACAGTCATCTGAAGCTGTTTAACAGTGTAAGGTAACAGCCTCCAATATTAGAGAGAAAGCCCCAACCATCAGACAATTGTGGAGATACAGAAATTCTTTTATTGCTGCCATATAATCTGCATCATTATAACTGCATTAATAATGTTCTTTACAGCATTATTCCATCTAATAATATTTCTCACACTATTGATATTGCATTAAAGTTGTCTATTGAACATGTTCATTTGAGGATCCTTCCATTATGTTAACTTTTATTACAAGTACGGTCAGAAGTATTTCATACACATTGCATATTTGTGCTTATGTCGAGTTGATGTTCGGTTCATTAAGGGTCTTAAGCTTCACTGGCGTGACTGTCCAGGTGATCCATGCTGAGGGAAACTAGAACAGGATGATTGCATGGATGCTTACAATACATATAACACATATAATCTAGGAATGTGTCAGGCCTGAGGCCTTAACTCATTTGGTGTCTCACTATATTTTACTCTACTTGGCAACAGATGACCAGAGTCAATAATTAGCCCCAGAGACCCTGAGGGCTTGAAGTTTATTACCTTGTATGGAAGGTGTTACAGAAAAGAGAAGTTCTGTGTCTGTTTATAGCCATTAAACATGTACAAGATGTACCATTAACTGTGACTAATGTCTGGAACCTATTTTACTCTGACTATTTTTATTGACGCCAAGGGGGGGCGTATACCCCACTGCTTTGTAAGTGTCCACAACATGTATTTTTGTCAGAAGACATAGGCTGATGTTTTCTCCTGTGTGTTAATAAACTCATCGTTTGATTGCACTTCTCTGGGGCCTCCGTGGTTTGTCTCACTGCTCTACATTGATAGATTTCGCGACACAATCGACTGTGAGCAGCACTTGGTGATGGTGGGAAGAAGAACTCCCTTTGACACAAAGATCCTCCCAGTGAAAACAGGCTCCAGGAGGAGCATCTACCATGACTGGTTGCAGGGTGAGGGGAAAGAGAAGAGATGAGCTCAGAGAGACAAGAACAAAACAGAGAGACAAAAGTTAAGGACATGCAGTAGTGACATATAAAAGCATCAGGAGTGAAAAGAGGGGAGAAGAAAGCAGAGCATCATGGGAAGTCCACCAACAGCCTGAGCCTATAGCAGCATAACTAAGGGATGGGTCATCTGATCCAGCTCGAACTATAAGCTTTATCAAAAAGGAAAGTTTGAAGCTGATCTTCAAAGTAGAGAGGGTGTCTGTCTCCTGAACTCAAACTGGGAGCTGCTGCCACACCAAGTCCAACATAGCCAGGCTGAGTCGTTAGATTAGTCCAACGTAAAGTCAGAAAGTCATTATTTATGTCACATTTTAGTGCAAATGTAGAAAAACTGTCCAAAAGTTATTTCTAAATCTGATATTAAACAGTTTAAATGGTGAAAAAAGCTGTAAAGAAAACAGAAAGAGTCAATAAAAGCCTCTTTAGAGGGTCACCAGTTTAAAACTCAGACATTTAAACTGGTGATTCTCCTTCTCTACTCCATTTCCTCTCTAGACTTCCTGTTGCTAGGAGGGATTTGATTGGCTGAACGTCCTTTTAGCCTTTCTTTAGTTCTTTGGGTGCTAATCAAAGAGGAAAACACACGAGTCATGTGACGTGACATAAGGAGCGCTCTGATTGGTTGGGATTGACAAACTATGGTGCTGTTGGCAAGCTTTGCTTTGCAGAGGCAAGAAAATCTCTTAGATAGCGACGAGACGCTCCACAGTGACATTTCCACACTTTGGAGCTTCTGAAGTGCAGATGTTTGGAAACGCTGCTCCAACGTGTGGTTCAAACACTCAGGTCACGTGACCTCAGCTGCCACAGGTGGCATACCTGCTGCTTCCATGTTAGCATGTTAGCTCCAACAGGTGGTCAGTGTGAGAGCAGAAGATGATATCAGTGACATCCAAACAAGGAAGGAAGATACCGTTGAAGGCAGCGAGCTGTGACTGCTGTGAACAGTGTCCTCACACTATTTTCTCCCTGTGTCAACATACATGCTTCAGCTGCAACACACCACAAACACCTTTATACAACTAAATATACTGAGAGCACACTGCTGTGGTTGCTCTGGTAACCATCCATATATCCAGATGTTTGGGGCCGAGTCTGCTTCCTCATCCTTGGTTCAACCCTCAAAGTTTGATGCGTTTTTTTGTGATTTGGTTTTATTTGTTGTTCTATACACTGTGAAACAAAGCTAGAAGCCCCTGTGGTTCAGTGGGGGACTCAAACCCAGGACCCAACCTGCTCCAACAACAGTCAGAAGGATTTTGTTAAGTCTCATTTTCTCTTCATTAGGAAAACATCAATAATGAAGAGCACATGTTTATAGAGGCACATTCAGACCAATGACAACAGTCCATTCACACTGCCCTCCACCTTTTTAAATGTGAGTAAACACATCATGGTTCTGGTGCTGACGTGGTATCAGGGACAGGTGATGATTTTGAACTCAGTCTGAGGTTTGATTACATTGAACCTGCACTGCTTTATCCTGTTTATGACACATTTATACTCAAAGTCGCAGCTGGATAACAAAGAACGAGGAAAAACACATTTGTTGAGAGAATTGTTAACAAATGTGGTGAGAGTGTTGTAATAGTTACAGACAGAACTATGATTTATTTATTTAAATGCATTCCAGGACGTTTTTTACTCACGCTATGTCTCTTCCACAATGTTATTTTTCTCTCCTACAACGTACGTTACAATTACAATTACATGACCATTTATCCAAATTAGGCGATGACATCATTTAGCGACTTCCAGCGACTTTTAGGACAGCCAATAGCGATTTTCCTTACTGAGGAATTGGCAACACCAGGAGCAGTGGGTGGATGACAGCATCATCATGAAGGATCAGTGTGAGAATACATCATCATCCACAAAGAAAACCGGTCTGAGTGTCTGACGCTCTTGTTAGAAAGACGCAGTCGCAGCTTGTGGGTGCAGTTAGCTGGTTTGCTAGTTAGCTGCTCTGCTAGTTAGCTGGGAGCTAACTCACTCGAACATTTGATGCTAAACTGTCTAAACTGTGTGAGCAGCATTCATTGCTGCTCTGTGTTACTCTCCAGCCTCTCTTTCACTTAGTCCTCTCAGTTTTTTCCTCCTTAAAAACTAGAAAACCTTCTTTTTCAGCTTCTCCTCCACACCCGAGCTGTGGCTAAGGTGCTACCAGCACGCAGGCTCGGTGTGTACAAATTCATGGGCTGCGTCCTCCTGAGGACACATTTGTAGACAGATTACGTCACAGCGACGCACCGAAGGCTGTCCAAATTCCTCCGAATGCAGCCGACAAATGCGTCCTCCTTTCCCCGAATTTGAAGGATGGGTCGGGTGTGTCCTTCGTGGCCCACCATATCCCAGAATTCATAGTGCGGCCCAGCCAAACTCCAGCTTCCAGTAATGGCGACCGCTACTAAGTTTTAAAATTACTCTTATTAATCTTCCTGGGTCACAAAATAAACTTTTAACATATTTTCAGGGGAGAATGTGGGTGTGTAAACTTCAAATATCTGCTCGGTTTATCAAGATATCGCATATTTGCAAAAGTGCAAAAGTGCTTCGACGTTTTCAGCGACGTCTGTTACCCAGCTAGTCGAGAGCTCGAGGGTCACTGAAGCCGCAGAGAACGGCACAACTCCCGGCACATCATTTTCAGATCACCGTGGACTTTCGCTACTCAGGTTAAAAGTAATATTAGTAACATATGACTGAATCTATATCTCACTTAAAGCTTTCTGTAAATGAAAGAATCAGTGAAAATGAGGCGCTTCAGCTGATTTTAAACAAAAACACTGAACATAACCTGGTCCAGACCAGGTTATTGGTTCAGCATCAGTAACGGTGATGTAGCCAGGTAGAAACAGAGCTAGACAGACAAACATTTATGCTCACAATCACACATCTCCAGTTAACCCAGCATGCATGTTCTTGGACTGTGGGAGGAAGCAGAGAACCTGAAGACAACCCACACAGGCCACACTATCACTCTTATTTACAGAATTATAATCTAATTAGATGATAAAGTAATAAATTATTTGGTATTTTAATGAAAATACATTTTAAGCAATAGTTTATAAGTCAACAATTATAGTTAAATAAAGTGACAAATCAAACAGTCAATAAAACCTTCTACAGCTGAAACTAATGTAGACAATGTTGGGGGAGGAATTAAAAGTAAAAACCAGGTGATGATAACTACCAAAATAAAACAGGAAGTGAATAACATTGAAGCTCACTTTAAGCTCAACAGTCAAACTCTGTTTTGTATTAATCTATTGTTTTGAATTTTTGTTTACATTTTATGTTTAAGTGAGGTAATGAGTCATATCACTATGACCAAATATATATTTCATCTTTTCAGTCAGAAATAATCAATTGATCATATTTTTATTACTAAATGTTTCTGAAAATCAAATTCTGATATCTGAACAAACAGCTCTGTAAAAACCTTCAGCATACAGGAATCGAACTAGAAGGTTTGGTGGATGAAGCACTGCTAAAATAAAGATTTTGGACTCAGAGGAGCAGATGGGACATTTCATTGCAAATGAAAGACAGAAAGTGAACAAATATCACTAAAAACCCCAGACGCTAATTTCTACATTAAGACTTTTTTAAAAATCAATTTCCTGTTTATGCAGTAATAGAAATCAGGTTTAACGTGATCATCATTGGAAAATTTTAAATCCTGACCTGAGAGTTTCCATTTTACAGTGTGGACTCTTCACTCCAGCAGACAGAAGCTTCACTCCTGAATCCTGCAGGTCAGAGTTACTCAGGTCCAGCTGTCTCAGACTACAGGACTGGGAGCTGAGAGCTGAGGACAGCGCTTCATAGTCTCTCTCTGAGAGCTTACAGTGACTCAGTCTGAAAAATGACAGATAAACATTAAACAAACACTGTTGTTAAGTTGCAATGAGGGTGCACTAAAGAGTTTTTAGATTTAGCAATTAATCCTGTGTTTTTACTGAGAGTCAACAAATGGATGACGCTGACATTTGTTAACTGACAATGGTCAATCAATTCTGGTATTCTATTGCAAATGCCAATTGGGCTCCATGTGCCGGGCAGTGCATTAGCACCAAAGTAGCTGACATATTGATCAATAACTCTCTGCTCATTAAATTATCATAAAACTATTACAGAAGTTTAACTGACTTTTTTCCCATTTAGTGGATTCTTATTGGTTAATTCTGTCAATTGATGAAAAGCACAACATAACTTGATCTCACCTCAGAGTATTCAGTTTGCAGTGTGGACTTCTCAGTCCTGCAGAAAGAAACTTCACTGCTGGATCCTGCAGGTTGTTGTTACTTAAGTCCAGCTCTCTCAGTGTAGAAGACTGGGAGCTGAGAGCTGAGGACAGAGCTTCACAGCCTCTGTCTGAGAGGTCAGGGACACTCAGGCTAAAAAACAAAATAAAAACACAATTTGAAAAACTGTAATTTGATAACAAACTGTTATCAAATGACAAGTTAAATGAACTCTCTGACCAGTTACAGAGACTCAGTCTGGGGCAACAGAAAATATTTTAAAAGTCCACGTAGTAAAGAGATTAGAAATGTGGCAGATGATTATAACTTTAGACCAAAAAGGTGCCTCTCGCTCATATATTTGTTAAAACAAGAATAAACGCTCATCTTGATTTGCTTTGAATTTTTATTGACTTCTTATGCTGATTCATAAAGAATATGACTTCATCTGACCTGAGAGACTGAAAAACAATCAAGCATGCATGACTGAATCTGCCAGCAGCTGCAGATCCTTGGAGCTGTACTGGTGATGCTGATTGTAACATATAGAAGTGAACTCCTCTTCAGCTGAGCAATAAGACCAGAGGAGGAATGAGGGAGTTGATCACCTATGGGTCCATCACAGTCTTTGAACGTCTTCAGTCAGTACAGAATGATGCTGCGAGGCTTTTAACCAGCACATGAAACAGACTGGACATTACTCCAGTTTAATCTCTTCACACTGGTAACCAGTTCATTTTAGGCTTTATTTAAAGTTTTAGTCCTTACTTTAAGTCCCAGTCTATATTTCTGACTTTCTACAATCCTACAGCTCTTCTCACATCTGAGATCTTCCAGTTAAAGGCTGTTACTGGTCCCACTAACTCATTTATTCAGACTCTAGTTTTAATTGTCGGTCCTGAGGCTCAGAGAGAGAAACTCTTGTCTAAATTAGAGGCATTTTCACTATGTCCTTCACTACAAGTGAAAAACCTGGGTGTTATTTTTGACTCTGAGCTTGGTTTTATCCCACATATTAAACATGTAACTAAAATTGGATTTTATCATCTAAAAAATATAGCCAGAGTCCGCCCTATTCTCTCTCGGGCCAACACGGAGATGCTGATGCATGCTTTCATTACCAGTCGCATTGATTACTGTAATGCCCTGCTCTCTGGTCTTCCTAAGAAGAATATTTCAACTTTACAACTTTTGCAAAACTCTGCAGCTCGTGTGCTGACGAAGACCAGAGGGCGGGCCCACATTACACCGGTTTTAGAATCGCTGCACTGGCTCCCCGTGTGTGTCAGGATCGATTTTAAAGTTCTTTTATTGGTTTTTAAATGTCTTAATGGTCTTGGGCCTTCCTATCTCTCAGATCTGCTTTTACCATACGAACCCTCGCGGACCCTGAGGTCCTCTGGTACTGGCCTTTTGATTGTCCCTAAAGTCAGGACACATACTCACGGAGAGGCAGCGTTTCAGTGGTATGGTCCTCGTCTGTGGAACAGCCTGCCGGAGGAGCTCAGGGCCGCAGAGAACGTACATGTTTTTAAGAACAGACTCAAGACCCACCTTTTTAATTTAGCTTTTACTTAGCGTTTATTTATTTTATGCTTATTTATTCTATCCTGTTATTCTATTATTAATTTAGGCTTTACCTAATATTTTTTGATTTTATTCTTATTCATTTTTTAATCTTCTTATTCTATTTATATTTATATTATATCCTGTTCTTATTTATTTTATCATTTTACCCTATATATATTGTATTGCGTCATATCTCCAGTGTTTCCTTGGAGGGCGCTCTCTGCACCGGGGCTGTTATTGACCGTGGCTGCTGGGTCTCTGGGGTCCTCTCAGCCTGGCTGGGGGGCTCCTTGGCCTCCCTCCTGCTGTGTGCCCAGCCTGGAGGCTGCGGTCTGTGACCGGCTCCCGGTGCAGACGGCTCCCTGTGATAGTGTTTCCTCACCTGGCTCATGTGTGCCCAGCCCAATTTTACTCTTTAAGTAAGTGTGTGTGTGTGTGTGTGTGTGTGTGTGGGGGGGGATATATGTGTATTGAGAGTGTGGGGAGTGAGTTGGAGGGTGGGGTGGGCTGCTTTTAACTATGTAAAGCACTTTGTGCTACATTTTCTCTGTATGAAAAGTGCTTTATAAATAAAGATTGATTGATTGATTGATAGTATTCAGAGTGGCCTTTAACTAGTTTTAGGCTGTATGATGTTCAGTGTTTGCTGTTTAATGTTTTTATCTTCTGTGTTTTTATTGCCTGTTTCTGTTGTAAAGCACTTTGTGGTTTTTCACCTGTGAAAGCTGCTGTATAAATAAAGTTTACTTACAGGATGATTCTGGATATGACTTTGATTAAAGCTGAAGTCCATATATGTCTAAGACACTGACATTTACTGCTGCTATCAAACATTAACTATAATATACTGTATTTAGTGCTGATGATCATGTAAATAAATATGTTTAAGTTTTTAAGGGTCCATCACACATTACACTGTTTATGTTAAAAGTAAAGACATGAGTACAAATGTAGATAAAAGCCTGATCACATGTTTACTCACAGAGCTTTGTTGGAGGCTTTGACCACTGGCAGCAGCCTCAGAAGAGCCTCCTCTGAAGCAGAGTATTTCTTCAGGTCAAACACATCCAGATCTTCTTCTGATGACAGTAAGATGAAGACCAGAGCTGACCACTGAGCAGGAGACAGTTCATCTGTGGAGAGACGTCCTGATCTCAGGGACTGTTGGATCTCCTCCACTAGAGAACGATCATTCAGTTCATTCAGACAGTGGAACAGATTGATGCTTTTCTCTGCAGACAGATTCTCACTGAGCTTCTTCTTGATGTACTGGACTGTTTTCTGATTGGTCTGTGAGCTACTTCCTGTCTGTGTCAGCAGACCTCGTAGGAGAGTCTGATTGGTCTGCAGTGAAAGACCCAGGAGGAAGCGGAGGAACAAGTCCAGGTGTCCATTTGGACTCTGTAAGGCCTTGTTCACAGCACTCTGGTGGAGAGATTGAAGTTTTGGTTTGTTAAATAATTTAGATTTCTTGGAGGTTGTTTGTTTGTCTTCCAGCAGATTGAGTCCAGAGTTGATGAAGGTCAGATGGACATGAAGAGCAGCCAGAAACTCCTGAACACTCAGATGGATGAAGCAGAACACCTTGTCCTGGTACAGTCCTCTCTCCTCTTTAAAGATCTGTGTGAACACTCCTGAGTACACTGAGGCTGCTCTGATATCGATGCCACACTCTGTCAGGTCTGATTCATAGAAGATCAGGTTTCCTTTCTGCAGCTGATCAAAAGCCAGTTTTCCCAGAGACTCCATCATCTTCCTGCTCTCTGGACTCCAGTGTGGATCTGTCTCAGCTCCTCCATCATACTTGACCTTCTTCACTTTGGCCTGAACCACCAGGAAGTGGATGTACATCTCAGTCAGGGTGTTGGGCAGCTGTCCTCCCTCTCTGGTTTCCAGCACATCCTCCAGAACTGTAGCAGTGATCCAGCAGAAGACTGGGATGTGGCACATGATGTGGAGGCTTCGTGATGTCTTGATGTGGGAGATGATGCTGCTGGCCTGCTCCTCATCTCTGAATCTCTTCCTGAAGTACTCCTCCTTCTGTGGGTCAGTGAACCCTCTGACCTCTGTCACCATGCCAACACAGTCAAGAGGGATCTGATTGGCTGCTGCAGGTCGTGTGGTTATCCAGAGGCGAGCAGAGGGAAGCAGTTTCCCCCTGATGAGGTTTATCAGCAGCACATCCACTGAGGTGGACTTTCTAGGGTCAGTTAGGATTGTAGTTTTGTGGAAGTCCAGAGGAAGTCGACACTCATCCAGACCATCAAAGATGAACACAACCTGGAAGTCTTCAAAGCTGCAGATTCCTGCTTCTTTGGTTTCAGTAAAGAAGTGATGAACAAGTCCCACCAAGCTGAACTTTTCCTCTTTCAGCACATTCAGCTCTCTGAAAGTGAATGGAAATATGAACTGGATGTCCTGGTTGGCTTTGTCTTCAGCCCAGTCCAGGCTGTATTTCTGTGTTAAGACTGTTTTCCCAATGCCAGCCACTCCCTTTGTCAGCACTGTTCTGATTGGTTCGTCTCTTCCAGGTGAGGCTTTAAAGATGTCTTCTTGTCTGATGGTTGTTTCTGGTCTGTCTGGTTTCCTGGATGCTGTTTCAATCTGTCTGACCTCATGTTCATCATTGACCTCTGCAGTCCCTCCCTCTGTGATGTAGAGCTCTGTGTAGATCTGATTCAGGAGGGTTGGGTTTCCTGCTTTAGCGATGCCCTCAAACACACACTGGAACTTCTTCTTCAGCTTAGACTTAAGTTTACGATGACAAACTGCAGCTTGAAGTTCTGAATGAGAAGAAAAATAAACACTCAATTCCAAAAAGAACTAATCTTTAAAACATGTTGCTCCATCTTCCATCTCTGGAAAATGTTCATTTATCCAGCAGCTTAAATCTTTAGATAAATCCTCTTACTGCTCTGCAGACGGTCAGCCAGCTCCTCCTGCTTCATTCTCCTCAGGAAGTCCACCGTGATCTTCACAAATGCCTCTCTGCTGCTGCTCCTCTGACTCTCTAAGCATTCTGGGTAATCTGGACTCAGAACCTTCTGGATCTTCTTCAGCTCGTTCTTCACAAAAGTGATGATGTTGTCCTCCAGCAGCTGGAACAGAATATTTATGAATGAGCCAATCAGACTGAAATCATGGAGCCAAACATCAGATCCATGTTGGACACACTGACGATCCACTGGTCTACAAAGAGCAGCATGGAGATGACTGTGAACAGAACAGATGTAACAGTAGTTGTTGTACATGTACAGACCATAAATATGGAGTCCAGCTGTGTTTGATGCTGCTGGGCAGACTGACCACTGGGAACCTCTAAGCTCTGCTGGTCCACTCTGTGGAGGAACCATGAAGGATCAGATCAACACAGGATAAAGATCCAGGAGTTTCTGCTCAAATAACTTCATCTGAATCAAGTCTGTCAAGTTTTAAACTCTCAGATTGTGAACATATCAGTAATTTTCAGTCTGTTTTCATGGACGTCCTTTCAGTGGTGATGTCAGGGATGATTTTGAAGAAGCTCATCAAACTGAACCATCAGCAGATCACTGCTCCAAAACCAGAACATGATCCGAGTCTCCCTCCACCACCAGAACACCAGCTTTACTAACGTGGTAGATCAGTGTAGTACAGATCAATAACTGATGAGTCATTTGATCAAAATCACTGAGTGCTTCACGTCTGACCCTCTGATGCTTCTGTAGACATTTTGCATATTTAATGAATGTCTGACAGTTTTACATTCATTCTATGAACACAGTGGAAATGTTGTGTTATAGTCTCCATGTTGTTTCCAGCATCATAAATTCTTAAGTTCAGAAAATTAGATTCTTTCTTCACAGCTGAAAAACAACAACATTTATTCTCTATTGAAATCTGCATCGTCCACTCCAAAGGTCACAATCTGAAGGTAACATCTGGTTTTGTTCCCTGTGGTTAACTCTGAGCATCAGTATGGTGGGATTTATCCACTACATCCACACCACTGTGGTTCAGTGTTGTCCTGATGGAGTAACAGCAGCCAGTATGATCCAGGCTTTAGCTGCTGGGTCTCTGTGTGACCTCTCAGACTGTTTAACAGATCAGACACAAAGAGAATCAGAGCAGCTCTGTTCTTTAAAGACAAACATGAACCCACTCAGGTCACACTTTCCCCACAGATATGAGCATCACTGTCCTCAAACAGCAAATGACCAAGTCGAACATTTGGATCTTTTCTCTTTCATTGTTTTCTTTTTAATGAATCTTTGTAACAATCTGAGGATGTTTCAGGTCATATTTATCCAGGAAACACAAACATGTAAAGGAGTCATCACAGCTCTCTGACCTCGTTGCTCCAGGTTCACCACTGAAGCCTGGATTTCGACGTTTGGACCGGTCACTCCTCACAGACGGACAGCTGGACCCTGCAGACTGTGACCTCTGACCTCTGCAGACACAAACATGATTGAAGCAGCTGTGATCACACAGACTGCAGATAATGCAGCTGTTTCCTGTCAGTAACATCCTCTTAGATTAGAGTTCAGCTTTTTACAGGAAAACTGGACAAAACTGATTTTTGTTACAAACTCATTTTCATTTCCTCTCAGCTCACAAACACAGTCAGACAATCAACCAGAGTCAACACTGATTATAATGTCAGTGCAGAATTATTTCTGTTACTCAGTGAGTTCAGCTCTCTGACCTCGTTGCTCCAGGTTCACCACTGAAGAGTGGAGGTCGATCTTTGGACCGGTCACTCCTCACAGACGGACAGCTGGACCCTGCAGACTCTGCTCTGTCCTCCTCTTCCTCCATCATCATCTTCAGTCAGTCTGAGAGGTAAACCACAAACACTCAGTGAGTTCACATTAACAGGAGGAACTGAGTTACAGTCGCTGACCTCTGACCTGTCATGTGACCATGAAACCAGGTCAATATGTCTGTAGGTTCAGTCATCCAGGTCATGTGATCTAAGGAGCTTGGAGAGAAAAGAGACGTCTTTAAGTTTCTGGAAGACGTTTCATCTGAGAAGCTTCTTCAGCTCTAAAACCAAACGGTGGAGAGTCCCAGATATTTAAACCTGAGAGGGAAAGAAAGCATGTCGCTGACCCACCACTGATGTTATTTCAAGGAGGAAACTGAGAGCCTTTGCACCAGGAGCACAAACATCAGCTCCAGCAATGATCCACTGATGTGTTTTTATTCCATGTATGAATGTTGTTATTGACAGAGATGACGTTTGTGTGTCAGTGATGCAGTGACTGTTGTTGTTACCTGTACAGGCTGGTTAGACTCTATGAAACAGATCATACAGATCTCTGCATGTTAGAAGAGACTATTAAAGGTCATGAATGAGACAAAGGCAGGGAGGCGTCCTTTACAGCTAAACAGCAGAGTGAGAGAACAGCCAGCACCTCTACATTTATCACATTATACAGCACATGTATGATACTGACAGGGATGAGAAGAATTTAGTGATTCTGATCCCATCATTGATATTACTTATTGATTCTCAGTAGCTCTGCTCTGACAGTCACCACCATCACTGAGCAGCATATCAAAGACATTTGTGCACATTAACTGCATGTTGTGGCTCAAATGTTTGTGCATGTTGGAGGCATTTCCTCTTTGTTGTGATCAGTGTTGGTCATTACTCAAAACAGTCATTATTACACATATTACACAGAACACTTTGATTAAAAGTAATGGAGTACGTTACTTCATTA
The DNA here is from genome assembly GCF_057381915.1 of Diplotaxodon limnothrissa. Lineage (NCBI taxonomy): Eukaryota > Metazoa > Chordata > Actinopteri > Cichliformes > Cichlidae > Diplotaxodon > Diplotaxodon limnothrissa. Next base: position 91,652 of record NW_028188558.1, on the reverse strand, counting down.
CTCCTCATAACATTACTTTGATGTTAAAATGAACAAATGAGCATGTAACAACATAAAGCTGAGGTACAGCCCCACACACCAACACAGATCCTGATGAGGTCACGTGATGTTTCTCTGAGTGTTTATGAACACAAATCAAAGATGAAACAGCACAAAGACACTTCAAAGTGATTCTACTGTAGAAACATGAACAGGTAGAAACCTGCAGCCTGACTGCTCATCACTTTGTTACCTGTTCAAGTTCAGCAGCAGCAGCTCACTTTATCATTGTGAAAACAAAAATGTCAAAAACCATTGCTATTCTCTATAAAACAAAGCATGTCCTGAACAAAAAATCATTATACACACTTTATTGTACTCTGTTGCTTCCATATATGACTTACTGTCTGGAGATATGGGGTAATGCATATAAAACGAACACTCTTCCTATTTTCAAGTTACAAAAAAGAGCTATAAGAATTATAAACCAATCAAACTATATAGAACCAACTAACATTTTGTTTATTAATCTGAATACCCTGAAATTTTATGATTTAGTTGAATATAAAATGGCACAGATAATGTATAAAGCACAAAATAACTTGCTTTGCCCCAGTACTCAGAAGCTGTTCAAAGTCAGAGAGAGTCAATATGACTTAAGGGGAACAGATTTCTTTAAAAAAAAAAAAAAACAAGATAAGGACAAATATAAAGCAGAGATGTGTTTCTGTTAGAGGAGGTAACCTGTGGAATAGTTCTGACAGGGATTTAAAAAGGTGTAGTTCATTTTCCTTGTTTAAAAACATGTTTAAAAATAGAGTATTAGAAAAATATATAAATCAAGAATGAAAAGAGCAAAAAAAAAAACAACCTCTTGATTCTTTTGCTTTGATGTAGTTACTTATCTAAGGTGGAAAGTTTTTTTTTCTTGTTTGTTTGTTTGGTTTTTGCTTTGTTTTCTTATTTGCTTCAGGCCCTGTGTACAGGAGCTGCATGCAAAAAGATATTTTGTGAAAAGGGTTGGCGTAATAAGCAAATGCTTCAGCCAATACCTTTTGATTAGCCTTGTCTCATGCTTTCTTGCTTTATGGTCGATTTTTGTTCTGTTTTCACTGAGATATTTGAATGCTAATCAATAAAATCAAAATCAAATCACGGTGCTGGGGCCCGTTCTTCGTACCTCGCTAAGTAGGTTAGCCGGATTAGATTGTTGACGATTTCGCGTGATCCTGGATCAGTCGGTTCCCCGAAGCCCATCCGGGACTTGCTGTCATAGCAACAGAGCCGTAAGCGTAAACCTGCTCGGGAGCAGGTTTACTTTATGTAAACAGGATTAGATCGCGGCCACGCAGGTATGTCCGCTTCATTTATACGAAAGCAACAGCGATATTTTTCCACTGTTTCACCATAAATAAATATTATCAATGTAACTAAAGATAATGCAGCACTTGATCCTTTTATTGATGTCACACAGATACATACAGGTCATTTCCTAAAAAAGGGAAATGTACTATTAACATTCTATTACATGTATGTGATTATTACAGATGTAATTCATATTTCAGAGTAGTAATTGTAAATTACTTCGTGTAATCAAGATGAGAGACCACGGCTATAAAAGCGAAGGTGGATTTGGGAAGCCTGTCGCAGCCATGTCCTGTCCGTATACGCGACCAACCCATTGCGGAAGGTGCAAGATTGATAAGGAGAGTCCTCAGAATTCAGCGTATATTGCGGGATAGACAGGATCCTTTAGCTCAGCGCGACAGTGTGCTCATAGAGAGATATCGATATTCCCGTGAGGGTATTATTTACTTAACCAACTTGTTGACGAGGGGGTGCAGGACCACCACCTGTCTTTTTTTCCTCTGCCCTTTTCTTGGTTGCTGTTATGAACAAACTAACAGAGTATTACAGGCCAGTATTACCTTGCCAAGAGACGCAAAGCAATCTAAGAGATAAATATTACCATTCTGTAGAATACTCCTGTATTCCACTTTTACTTGTTCCCATGTTCTTGTGGGTCCTGTTGTGGCTCTAATGTGAAAGGGGATATAATATAACATATTATAATATAATATAATGCCATATGATATTGGACAATATAGTGTCATATGATAGATCTACCCTACCGCCTACTGGTGTTGGCCAGAGGGGCCGATGGCGCGATATGGCAGCCTGGCTACAACCGTAGCTGCCTCCACCAGTGTGTGAATGTGGGAGTGAATGAATAGTGGTATCGTAAAGCGCTTTGGGTGCCTTGGAAAGCGCTATATAAATCCAATCCATTATTATTATTATTATTAAATTACCTACGAGTTTGATTTGTCAGCAACTTTCTGCCAGCCCTCTCTCCTTGCTTTTGCAGCCTTTGCAGTGTTCTCTTGCGTTTTAATTAAACTCTGAAACTCCTGAAATCCCTCACTCATGAGTTCTTGCTCTGCTGCCGGAAAATACCGAGCACGCCCCTTGGACATTTTCGCCGACCAATCAGCGGGTTGCCGATCAATGTTTCTACTATCGATGCGTAGCCCCTTTTACGACACCCAGTGATGTCACATTCCTGCGTCCAGCTGTAGTAATCGTCAACAGCAGGTGTGTTCGGGGAACCGGATTAGTGAGCTCACGGTTAGCGCGATGATTTGATCTTGGATGTGTCATTTGATCTTGGATGTAGTAAGCGACGTACGAAGAACGGGCCCCTGGTCTGGGGTCAGTGTTTACTCAGCTTTACGTCACTCTGGGTTCTAGGTTAGCTTAGCGTTAGCATGCTGTGTGCTAGCTCAGCGTCAGAGCTCTGCAGGTGTCTCGTGTGTAAATATTAATCACAGTGACAGTAAAGGAGGTAAAGGGCTGTGACGTCATCACGTACGCTGCGTCCTCTGTGGGCTCTGAGTGAACTCAAAGTACAAACTACAAGTACACAAACACGAACGTAGCTCAGAGTGGCGGACACACTCGGCCTCGTTGGTCCAGCTGTGAGTCCGTTACCGTGAACTATGGAGCGGCAGATTTGTGCTGAACTAAGCTGCACACAGCTGATGTTAGCCAGGAAACATTACACACTGACTTTAATGGAGAGACCGGAAATACAAACACACACAGTTTGTTGTGTGAAGAAATCAAACACGAGCTGAACAAACAGTAAAGTTCCTAAAGACAAACTGTTAAAGGAGGAAACAAAGCAAACTTACAGTTTCTTCACACCAACAACAAGCTCCACTCCACACCTGGACACTAAACACGGACACACAGGTGAGCTGCTTCCTGGAAGGAGGCGGGGCTCCACCTGAAACTCAGCACAGGTGGGAGGGGCTCAGCTCTGTGTGTGCTGATGTGTTAACTTTAAAAATATGCCGTCTGACTGCTCAGACTGAGTCAGAGTAAAGTTCACATGCTGACGTGTGGAGACATGAAACCTTGTTGTAGCTGCAGGTGTGAACACACTGATCCCAGATCAGCTCTGCTGTATTTGTAACATGAACATTTCTGCTGCAAAGCTTCAAATGTTCAGCATGTTTCTCTGTTTCCAGTCTATAGATCCAGTCACACTTTCTACCTTCACCTGTGCAGTAAAGACTGAGAGCAGAGCTGAAACCAAGCGTCCAATCAGTGAGCAGCATCAACACCTGAGCTTCATTCAGACTCTGTTATTGAAGATGTTGTTGGTACAAAGTTCATCTGCTGCTCACATGAATCCATGAAAGATTTATTTCACTGAATGTTTCTTCAAAGCTCGTTTCAACCTGTTGAAGTCATGAATGAAAGTGCAGACTGAGAGTGGATCACATGATGTTTGAGGTGTGTCATGTGACATGTTCAGTATTGTCACACATGTCTAGATTGTCCCTGATATCATAACTGCTCAAACACTGATGATTATATTTGAAGAATTATTCCTGATGGCAGCAAAGTTTGAATGGAGCTCTCTGTCTGTGCTGATTTGTCGCCCTCTGGAGGTCAAAGCACAAACTGCATGATGTCACTGTAACCACCACAGAGACAGGAAGTGTTTTTATGACTGAAACACTGAAATGATGCTAACGGCTGTCGTTAGGCTCACTGACAGCAGTGCTGATGTGTTCATGTCAAACACTGGCTCAGGTCAGACTCCTTCATCCTTCTCCAGCGTGAGGCCGCCCTCAGACCCACAGGAGCTCTGACCTTTGACCTCCTGACCCTAACCATTTTAGTCTTGTTGCATCTTTAAATGCAAATCCATCCAAACTGTAGCCGAGCAAAAGAAGCTGGAAGCTGTTCTATGAATGATGTTGTTGAAGGAGCTTGGAAAGAAAAGCGTCTGGACTTCTTTAAGTTGCTTGAAGAGGGACATGGACGTCTTAACGCCCACTCACATCCTGGGACATTTGATCACAGGAAATCACATGATGGGGTGGGGCTAGATCTCACAATGGGTTCACCCAAAACCTTGGCTGATTGAGACCCACACCCGTTCTCACACCGTGGCTCGTGTGATTAGGTAGAGGATCAACAGGGGCTCCGTGTCCCTGAATTTAAACTGAATCTAAACACACCGTGCACAATGCCAAGTTAGATAATGGTTAAAAGAACAAGATAAGAATAAATAAAAAGATAAAATAAGGATAAAAAATAACTTAAAAAATAAAATAAAAAGATAAATAACTGCAAATAAGTACAAATAAGTAACTGAAGACACGTGTGGTCTGCAGATGTCGATGTACATGGATGTACATGGAGTTTAATGTGCAAAATGAACTTAGTGTGCAAAGTGACCTGATGTGCAAACTGCAGTTTGAGGTCGGTCAGCTGTTCAGGAGTCTGATAGCAGTGGGGAAGATGGAGTTGTTGAGTCTGGATGTTCTACATTTCACACTTCTGAACCTTCGTCTCGAGGGCAGAGGTGTGTCTCTCCTCTGGACTCTGTGATGGTAGCTGCTCTGCAGAGAGGGCAGCGGGGTCCTGATGATCTTCTCCACAGTTGTTATCACTCTCTGCAGGCGTTTGCGGTTTGCAGTAGTGCTGCCGTACCATGCAGTGATGCAGCTGGTCAGGCTGCTCTCCACAGTGCAGCTGTAGAACCTGCTGAGGATCTTGGCCAACATACCAAATTTCCTCAGCCTCCTCAGGAAATACAGCAGCTGCTGAGCCTTCTTGACCAGCTGTGTGAGTTTGAGTCCCTCACTGACTCAAACTCCTTCAGTGACACTTGCAGCCTTGCAGATTAGTTTGCTGATCCTGATGCATCTCTGGAGCTGATGCTGTCCCCCAGCAGACAACAACAACATAGATGCTCTCACTAGTCCACTTTACCCTCTAATCACATCTCTGACATCTGCAGGTTGCTCCATAGAGACTCTTGTGCAATGCCAGGTGTTTGTGTTTGTCTGTAGGTACACATTAGATATGACCATAGACGCACACACACAAGTGAACACAGCAGCACAGATGGTTTCCACCTGCTTCCCTCTTTCTTCACACAACTGTGAGGATGATGAAGAGGTTTCAGGACGAGGTGGTCAGCAAGCACAGGATAAAGCAGGGCCATGAAACTCTCTGGTGCAGCAGATGTTTAATCAGACTCAGCTTTAGGCTTCTTTTCCCACCTGGCAGCAAAGTAACAGCTTCACTAATGTGAACAGTCACAATGTTAAACGTTTCTATATCTTCATATATTTTTATCTGTTGATGCTGCAGAATAAAGTCTGTTAACAGAGTGCAGGATGTGTAGAGCAGGTCCAGCTCTCCCTTTACTGTGTCCACTTTCATCAGCCCCTGTGAAGTGACACAGAGTGCATGTGTGTCTGTCAGCTGTTGTTTGTTGTGAAGGATGGAACAAATGAACACACACTTTTAGAGAAATCTGAAAAAGCAACACGTGCTTGGGCTCCTTCTGTGCTCGTCTTCATTAATGCTGATCTTTCTTTCCTGTTTGTTCTTTGGCACAAGCTTCAGTCTTTTCTCCCAGGGCTCCTTCACACTTAGAAACACACCTACATTCATTTATACACAAACATCATGAAACAAAGGCTTTGTAAAAGAGGACATGAGATCCTCTCTGAACAGCACATTCATATCAAACACAGGACTGAACAGGATATACTGAGTCTGTGCTGTTTTCATTGTTACTTGCTGAGTATTTTTCCAGTGTTTGAAATGTGACTCAAGTCTGATTCTTCTACTGTGTGTGAACTCTAAGCAGCTGCATTAAACAGCTGCTTTTCAAACCAGGCTCAATCCTATGACTCTGTGAATGTAAACTTTTGTCACCTGCATGAATAACAATCCTTGATCTAGTCAGGACTGCAGTGCTCCTGTGATCCCAGCTTATAGATGGAGGCTAGCATGAGAGGCTCACCAGCTAAAGCAGCACACCTGGGTCTCCCAGCCTATTAAAAGCAGCCCTTTGCTTCACCTGCTTCACTAAACATTATTATTATTATTTAAGCAGAGTGGTGTGATTCATGTAGGCATTGCTGTGTGACAGGAGGACTTTTCTTGAAACAGCTCGTGTGACGTGAGCTGACGTAAAAACAGTGATGTTAGCTTGATTCTCTTGGCTAAAACTATTTTAAAAAGAGGGTCAATCATGCAAATCTGCCAATAGAAGCCAAAGTTACAGCCCCTCAGAGTTTAAAGAGAAAAGGCCCGTTTCCAACACGCGGTTGTGCAAAGGGAAACAGGCCCACAGTGCCTGAGTGTGTGGGTAATTCTTCAAATAATATTCAAAAGCAAACATTTTTAAGCATGTAAATAAAATTCAATCATTTCTGCTCTTCAATACCTAAGAAATGAAAACTGGCAGATGGTCCCAAAATGTGAAACGCCTGGCTATCTGTGCATTTAGTGCTGCAGGTTTTCAGTGTTTACCTTCAGAAGCATAAATCTCTGCACAGATAATGTTCATATGTGGATTCCTGGTTTTCTGCAGTTAATTGTGACCCAAAGCGTATTTTTAAAGTGGTTCCAGGCAATAAAGTCTAAAAATAAATACATCTACTTCCTTTTTCAGTGTTCCAGCCTCAGTGACTCTGACACAGTGCTGTAATATTTACACCTCTGATGAAAGCAGAGTTTGTAGTTGCAGAGAAATACTCGACTCATTTTGGGCATTTACGAGCAGGAACCTCAGAAAGCCCCTCGCTGCTTCACTGGTTAAGAAGCAAAGCAAACATTACAGGGAGTGCAGAATTATTAGGCAAATGAGTATTTTGTCCACATCATCCTCTTCATGCATGTTGTCTTACTCCAAGCTGTGTGGTCTAATAACATCAACACTATATATATATAGTGTTGATGTTATTAGACACTATGTATATATATATACATCAACACCGCCATTGTTGGCAGCTGAAATTTGGCTGGGCCGCGCTATGAATTCTGGGATATGGTGGGCCACGAAGGACACACCCGACCCATCCTTCAAACTCGGGGGAATGAAGGACGCATTTGAAGGAGTCGAGGAATCGGGACAGCCTTCGTCGCCTGGCTGTGACGTCATCGGCCTTCAAATACGGCCTCCGGAGGATGCAGCCGACGTTTTGGGACACAGCTTGTGTGTCTTTGTTGGTCATGTGACCTCCCAGGGACTACACATGGAAACGAGCAGTTTAGCTCAAATCTGGCAGGTTTCCATCGTCTGTTTTTGTCCTGATGTCCATGAACATGAACACTGTCCCTGTCAAACACGTCCAGATAATCTGATCCAGTGTTGTTCTTCTTCTGTGGTGTTTGTGATGGAGCAGCAGCTGCTGATCCTGATGTCCTCCACCAAGGGGGCAGCAAATTCAGCTGACTGTCATCATTTATTAAAAAGATGTAACAATGTGACATAATGCAATATAATAGTGTCAGTTACACATTGTGGGTTGCACTGTGGCCAGAATGGACATTACCTCCTGCCTAATGGAAGCTGTCAGCCATCCTGCAACCATGAATTAGATAAGCAGAAGTGAAGGGATTGTTAACAACAATTTAATAATAAAATGTAATGTGAGAGTTGCACTTTATTAGCTCCCCACAATCGTATGAATAATAACCATGAATGCACTGCATGCTCATAGCAAGTTCTTTAGGTTTAAAGTGAGATCCTGCTTTAAAGGGCGCTTCATCTGCTGGGAATGACATGTTTCTTCTAGTACGTAAGGCTCAGCCCATCTTACTGGGACTTACTTTTGTAGATCCACATGCTCTAAACCTGCTGCTCCATGATTGGTGCAGAAGCTTTAAGCTACTATTAACAAATAATAACCATGGACTTAGTTGTTACTACAATAACTTATCATTGAGCAACTTTTAATTTTACTTGTAAAACTATGCAAGTAGAATTGAATGGGGCACAGTGAGCTGAGCACAGGCCCACTCTGTGACACTCAGAGGTTTGTGGATATCATACTGAGAGTATTGGACACAGTGCAGCCAGCTTGCAGCCACTTTCCCACCACTTTAGCACAATGTTTACATGAGACTCAGCCACACTAATGTTCCTGGGCAGACATGTGGTGCAGCATGGCTGATGGCACTGTACCTGCAGCTGTCATGGACAAGAACCACTCAATACCTCACCCAAGCCAAGCCTGTGCTGATGTTGTGATCTGAGACCGAGACACTAACCCAGGATCATGATATGATGTTGTGAGAGTTTCACTAAGAATTAGCTCTGATTACAAGATTTCAATCTATCGTAACTCTAATTTGTATTTACTTCAGTTTGTTCATCTTGGAGCTGTGTGCAGCTGAGGACAGTCTTATTATTACCAGGTGAGGATATGTAACAGCCACAGTCTGTAGAGATGATGTCACCATGGAGTGGTGATGTCACTGGAGCTGCCAATATGTGCTCCAGCCAAAGCTACACCAGAGGGTTGTGCTGTGTAACAGGTTGGTGCAGGTGGTGTTATCTACATTTGAACATTAGGCAACAGTCTCATGAAGACACTTTCTATTGTTCACTAAAGACCAACAATAACAGAGACAAAGGGAGAGCAGCAGAACTAGTGCTAACAATTAGCACTGCTAGCCTGCCCACCAACACCAGCTAATGTTCTAAAAACGATGATCAATGATTTTGCTGTAACGGCTCCAGCTGTCTGTGTCAGGGACACGTTGGAGATGAAGTGAGTGATCCAGTGACAAAGGTTTGGAAACCTGCAGTCAGCTGAGACTAAAGGAGTCACCTGACCGAGAGACCAAATGTTTCACTGAGAACGTCCAGATGAACAGAATCAACCTTTGGGATAATCTGTTCCACACATCCATGTTTCACTTACTGCATTATATTTCCTCATTGCTGTGCACACAGGCCTGTGGCTTATAACCAACTCCAAGTTCAGACTCAGAGGCTGCTGAAGCTGTTTTCTGGAACAGAGACGTGTTGGATATAAAAGCAACTCTTCTTTATGTGTCAGCACTGAGGAAAGGAGCAGCTTCGTTTCTAAGTGTATGAAGGACTGTAGCAGTGTGTGTGTGAGCTTTATTTCACAGACAGAACCATGTCAAAAACACAACTTCAGGTAAAAACAATACAAAATCAAAGAGTCTGATCAGAAGGATTAAACAGAGGAGTGTGGGACTGTTTTTAACAGACAGCAGGTTAAGCCAGGCTGGAGGAGTAAACTGAGCCTCGGTGTGAGCAGCAGTGTGTTTGACAGGAAGCTGAGATAAACAGTCTGGAGCCCATTTAGTGCTTCATATGAAAGTGTGAGGATTTGAAAGCAAATCTAAAATCAAGCAGGAGTCAGTGTGAGAATGATTTGTGCTTTTCCTCAGTCAGATGCTGGGAGTTTCAGTTCATCCATGTTCAGCGTGCTGTGCTTTGTGTAACAGGAGAATATGACAGTATAAATCAAGTCTTCATGTCACTGAAAGCCTCCACAGTCTGCTATGGAGGTGCATCAGTTTGGATTTACAAGAAGAACATTTCTTAAACCTGCCACAAGATGGCGCTCCAACAGAAGGGATGTCCACAGTGTAACACAGACACACACATACTGTGTGAATGTGTGAGTGAATGGGCTTTCAACACAAGGCTTCTGCTGCTACCTTTAATGACATAATTAGCTAACAAGAACAAACTGTTAATTACCACCAAAGAACGGCTCCAGATTTTAGCTGCTGACCATTTTGTGAAACGTTGATTACATCAGCTTATTGTTGATTTTTCAACCTTAATATCAGCTGCTTTAAAGGAGCCTCGTTCTCTGGCAGTAACACTTTTCTTCACTAGATGCAGTGCAGGCACAGTCTGTGTTTCTAAACTACACACTAATGTTCATTGTTGTGCAGCTAAATCCTCCCTCTGGATGGGAAGAATCCCTGTCAGGCTTCAAACACCTGGCTTGGTGTTCTGGAGCTAATGTGTCACCTGTGAGGACTCTGAGATGAACACACAGCAGACACTTCAGTTCTCCGTCTGTGTGTCCTCAGTTTCCCAGCATGCCTTGGCTGTGGTGGTGGAGGTGAATGAGGGGGAACATGCTGCTCTGTCAGCACTCAGGTTTCATACCTGGTGATCTCAGAGGACAAAGCGGCGTTACAGCAGCGCACGTTGATGAGACCTGATGCTCTGAACAGTTCAGACTTCAGCCTCACTCTGAGAAAACAAACGACTGACTGTCAGCAGCAACTACACCTGCTCCATCAGTGACGGAGAGAAGAACTGAGACTGAGAGACATACAGCTGCAGGTCAAAGGTCAGAAACGCCCGCTCTTTGTACGGGTCAGGAGTTAGTACTGCAGAGGTCAGAGGTCAGCTTGCTGACAAACCATTTGAAACAGTTTGGAGCTAAAAGCACAACAGCAGAGGAAAGAAGAGACACTGCAGAGATGATGCAAAATATTGTGTTTTGTTCTCAGCTGTCAAAAAGTGTAACACACGTGTTCCAGCACAGCCTTTGTGTACTTTCACTTCTCCATACTGTCCATTGGAAATCCTGTTTGTTACTTTTTGATTTCAGTCCATGTGTCCAAAGCAAACTTCTGTCCCACACTTTCTCTGCTGACTCTTCACCGATGCTCAGATGATCTCAGATGATTTCACCAGAACTCATCAAAATTCGGGCTCCACAGAAACCCAGACGTCACTAAACAAGCGTAACAAGCAAAGTGAAAACTGGTCGTTCAGCTTTATTGACCAAAGATAAGCTCACATGTCACCTCATGACACAGACACTTATTTCCACAGCATGCACGAGGACTGACAATAAGTGTCTATAAAGCCACTTCTATCTGCCACACCTGTGCTTCTGTCATGGTTGCTCTCCTCTCACTCTGTCATTTATCCACAGTCTGCCTCCCTCTGCTCCGTCAGCTGACGTCCTCTCTACACCACCTGCTGTGTTTTATCCTGCAAAAACACATTTAAGAAGCGTTGCACCGAGTAACGGGAGGAACTGCTATAAAATCCATTTAAAGGAGGTGGTGCTGAGTGCTGTGACTGGGGTCCCACCACTGACATCACGGGTGGAGGACATGTTGGAAAACTGCTACAAAGTGCTGTGCAGCCAGCAGAGCTTACAGTCTGTCCTGTGTGTCATACAGGCTCTCACACTTAGTGTTTCTGTGACACATTGAAGAGAAGTTTGTGTTGTTCACAGTTGTGCTTGTACTGAGTGACAGCTGACATGACCTAACAGGAATAATGTGTCTGTGCTGAATGAGAAGTAACACACAATGAAGTCTTGATGCATCTCAATCATCCAGGAAAGTGAGTCTGTTGCTTCTGTTCATCTGGACGCAGCGTTTTGTGGGAGAAACGTGTCGTCATCATCAGGTGACGTCTTCAGTCTCAGCTGCAGGTTTCAGTCTTACAAACAGGACATTTGCATAAAGACTGAAAGCAGCTGCAGGAACGATGGGCTGGGAGCTCCGTTCCTTCATCTTAATTATGCAGATTCTCAGGACCATTGATCAACAACCACTGATCCATGTCCATGAGTCCCATTCACAGAGATGTGGGAATGGCTGCAGTCACAGCATGTAAGATGGAAAGAAATGAGAAGTATTTAGCTGAAGTGGATTTGATTTATGTTACTTCTTTTTTAACTTGTAGTTCTACATTGGAAGATTATTGTGATATTGAAATATAAAAATACATTTATATTCTATTATTTTCTCAAAATAAGCGTCACACTCGTGGAAGCCGGTGTAGCCGCCGAAACGCCTGCATTTATGGAGACTTTCAGCCCCAGGTAGGCCAGTTATGGATCTTCGGATCTACATTATGTCAGCATAAAATACATACTTAGGCAGAATTTTGCAAATATCTATTTTTCATTTTGTAGCAGCATAGAGCTTTTTTCCAATTATTTTTTAAAAGTCAGGTCAAGGCTCCAAAAGCCCAAAGGCGATATAACAGTTTGTGTTTGCTACATGGATCATTGTAGTTCAGCTTTCCTTTGTTATATTTCTTTAAGAGCTCAAAATGTGTTCATTACATAAATCAAATGTAATTTTCTCTGTAGCACTTCATGGATTTCATAAGCAACACACTGTAGTTGTTCACACAAAGCATAAAGGTAAAAACAATATACACAGTGTTATCTTCATTTTAGATGTCACAAAGTATTTGCGGCTCCCAGTGTTTTCCCGAACCCTGACCCTTTGCGTGGAAACCGGGTCCAAAAGGCTCTTTGGGTGTTAAAGGTTGCTGACCCCTGCACTAGGCCCAACTGACACATATATTTGATTCCAAATACAAAAAATAATGTGTAACCTGCTGGAAGAATGTAGGAGGTTGAGACAGGATCTCAACACTTGGTGTCTGCAACAAAAGACAACAATATGTGGGCCGATCGTGGCTCAAGAGTTGGCAGCTCGTCTTGTAATCGGAAGGTTGCCGGTTCGAGCCCCGGCTTGGACAGTCTCGGTCGTTGTGTCCTTGGGCAAAAAAGCACTTTGGGGTCCTTAGGGACGAGTAAAGCGCTCTACAAATACAGGCCATGTAATGGCAGAAACATTCTCTAGTGTAAATCCTGACTAGTTCATTAACTACAGATCAGTTTCAGTGAACATTATTCACAGAGGGATCTGAGTTCCTTATACCAGACTCTACAGAAACTGTAACACTGTACAGCTCTGCAACTCAACAATATGACAACAATGTAACACACACTAGAATCATCAAATAAAGCCCCACTAACCACTAGAACTAACTAACTAGCACTGGACACTTGCATATTAGAGATTTCTACCACCATAGGAGGCGAGATATCATCCTTGAACCAGAGCATCCAGCCCTCAATTTCGGACATAAAAAGCGACGTGGCCAGGCATGATAACACTTTGACTGAACTGCAGGACTGTGCCTCGAACCACTCTGACACCATCGCCACTCTCCAGGCCACTGTGGAGCGTTTGTCTGCGGAGGTAAAGAAGTTAGATGAGAGATGTGGAGCTCTTGAGGCACTCCAGGAGGAATAATTTAAGAACTGCAGGAATACCAGAAGGCACAGAGGGACCCAAGATGACTGAGTTGGTTCACACCTGTTGGCGGAGGCGCTATCTCTCGAGGAGAAGCCACTCATCGATCGAGCACATAGAGCGAATCGCCAGCGTCCCAAACAAAGTCATCTTCCTCGGCCCATCATCTTGAGATTGCACTACTACCACATTGGTGAGGAAATTCTGCTGAAAGCTGCAGAGAACAAGAACCTGATGTATAAGGGTTTTTAAAATAAACATCCTCCCAGATTTCCCTCCCTCTGTTGGAAACGCAGAGCCGCATTTGCAAATATGAGAGGAAGACTACGTGGGATGACCGGCGTCAGGTACAGACTGCTATACCCTGCAAAGCTGTTAGTGACCCATGGTGATGTGAGGAAAAGCTTTACCGATCCCAAAGAGACCGTAGACTACGCGGAGAAGCACCTCTCCCACCCATCTTCAAATGTATTAAAAGCAAGGATATATCTATATGTCTAACGCTGACACAGCACTGTGTTTCTTCTTTTCCCTTTATATTCCATGTAAAGGTGAATATGGAGCGTTTATGGAGCTCGTTTATTGACCAGCTGTCAGTTAGAAGGTAAGAGTTACTAGGTTAACAGAGGTTAGCAGTAACAGTACGGGGAAGTATATTGTGTTGTTCTTTTGTTGGTTTTTATTTTATCGTACTTTACTTTGTTATTTTGATTTTACCTGTTGTGAGTGCTTCCCGTAATTCTCCTTTTTCTTGCGCCGCTGCGGCCAGAGTTCACAACATTACATATTTTTGTATCTATAAACAGGAAGCTGACACTCTCCAGACTTTATCAAAGGTGTGAGCGTCACAGCAGAGGCCTTTGTGTCAACGTAGCTGAAGACAAAACACAGAAACACATGAAGGAGATTTTCCTGGCCTGGATTTTATACAAATATTCTGCAGTACATCAAAAATGAAAGAAAACCATTAGTCAACATATGAACATCACCTCTGAAGTTACAGAGCTTTGATTGGAGACACAGCTGAGCGTTTTGCATTTTGCATAATTAATTACATAATTAATTATGTAACCATAATTAAATGGTTACATCATCTTTAAAGTCCCCAGAGATCAGAAAAGGGCCTGAGGGTGCTGTGTTTGGAGTCTGCTGGTTACAGTGTGCAGGACCTCACAGGCTGCTGCAGCGTTAGCAGAGGGCGGGACATACACAGCTATCATAATCACGTGTGTAAACTCTCGTGGTAGATAGTACGGTCTCATGCTAACCGCTAGCAGCTCAATGTCCTTACAGCATAGCGTCTCTTTGATAGAGAAATGCCCAGAGTTACACCATCTATCGTTCACAAACACAGCCAGACCCCCTCCTCCCTTCTTACCACTCTCCGCTGTTCTGTCATAAGAGGCTCAGCAGCTAAAGCAGCACACCTGGGTCTCCCAGCCTATTAAAAGCAGCCCTTTGCTTCACCTGCTTCACTAAACATTATTATTTTAAGCAGAGTGGTGTGATTTATGTAGGCATTGCTGTGTGACAGGATGACTTTTCTTGCACACCCACCAAATGAGGGCGCACATGCTTCCACGCCCACTGGTGACTGCACACATCCTTTCAAGGAAGCATTTCATTCATCCCTAACAAATGGAACAAAACACTGTGCAGCGTGTTCAGGTTTGAACGTGGCCCTGGCCTCTCTCTGCATCCACCTGGCACATGCAACACACATCCACTCCCTGCTGAGCTGCTTGTATTTGATGTGTTGAAGTTTTGGTAAAGTTTGAATAAATTCCACTTTATTTATAGGAACATTTCATCTGTGGACTCCTGCTTCCCCTCTCCTTGAGCCAGTTTGTGACGGGAACATGACATAAGAAAAGTAATTTATCCCTTTTTGATTCTGTGTATCTGGCGCTCATCCAGTGAGTTCACACTTGGCAGAAACAGACTGAATTTGTCTGGAGAACTTTGGCTTCAGCCAAGTTAGATAAACACACTGTGTCTCTGTCAAAACAGCAGTGTAGTTGTGGCACCCCTGTGAGGGAATGACCACATGAATATTATTTTGTGTAAAACACTCATGTAACGGGACATTTTTCATTGCTATATGTATTTATTTTCAGTTTCTTTAAGAGGATAGAAAATCCATGTAACAGGGATTCATTTTATGTTAGAAAGCAGTGAGGGCGGAACTTTGGTGCTTGCTCCGGGGTTTCGGGGTGCAGTAAGTGGAGCCCACCTTCCGCTGCTTCCTCAGACACGTTCTGGAGGAAAGCAGAGACGCATCGTGTCTTCCTTACTCTGCTCTTCACCTGCTTTTACAGGTCGGTACACGGTGCTCGCACCGAAAATGTTGTTTATTGTCACCATGGTTACCCACGTTAATGTGAATGGGAGAGTTAAGGCGGTCCGCCAAAGTTATTTATATGTAAACACGGGAGAAAACCAGAGGAGTGTCCCGCGCGACCGCACCGCGAGCCCGCTCGTTAGGTGGAGCGCTCGTGAAGCAGAGTCAGTGCGCTCCTATGCTCTGTGCAAACGTGTTGTAATGCTCCAATCAAATCAGTTCTGTGAGATGTGAATGTTAATAGTTCTGTTAAAGTGACTGAGTAGATTAGCTAGTGTAACACAAGCACTCTGAGCAACTCTGTGTAGCTAACAGAGGCATTCATGGGTTGATTCAACAAGCTGTGTTTCATGATGCACTAAATAGTGATTTTGCCAGTAAATTACTGGAGGGAACAAATGTAATGTATTTACCAATGCTGTTATTGAATAGAACTGTTTAGCCAGTAAGACACTGCAGAAGACAATGTGATGTGTTTATTGATATGATAAAAGGATGTAGCTGTTATGGAAAGAAGTGTGAACTTGAGAAACTGAACCAGTTAAAAAGAGTATATTTCACTGATGTTGTGAAATAAGTAAATGTAATTGATGTGAATGAGGAACCAGCTGAACAGTATATTGAAAGCTCATGTTTAGTGTTTTATAGCATTTATTTGTGTGAAATAAATCAGACTCAGACACGTTCTGGAGGAAAGCAGAGACGCATCGTGTCTTCCTTACTCTGCTCTTCACCTGCTTTTACAGGTAACATATTTGTCATCGAGGTCTTCATCCTTGGGACCCGTAACATAGTAACTTCTTCATTGTTATACTTCTATAGTTTTCCCATTTTGTGAGCTGTGGATGTGGAAAGTGTCTCAGTGACACATCCACATGAAAACGGCGTTACCTTCGTTCATTTGCACGTCAAATGAACGAGCTGTTTGGACTTTAACGTCACAGCTGATGCTTCGATACTCGAACTCAAGAGTTCAGCTTCCACTCAGAGGTACAAGTACACACAGCAAAGATAAACGTGTACACAAGGTGGAACCCACAAGTGCACAGCTCCGACCAGAGATGGGCAGTAATCCGATTACTTTTTTCAAGAAACGAGTAAAGTGAGGGATTACTATTGCAAAAAAGGTAATTAGATTACTGTTACTTTCCCGTAAGCACGCTGAGTTACTGCGTTACTAAAACCGCAGCTGTGTGCAGATGAACAATGGATAATCTATCGAGTGTGGAGAGAGTGTGAGCGTGCAGCGTTTAAAGCGTGGAAGCACTGACCTTACTTTGAGTTTGACTCTGTAAAAAGTGACAAAAACATTAGCATCCGCTGTTCACTGCGTGGGAAGACAACATGCTCACTCACTATGTGTTAATGGGCATGCTTATTTATAACTTTGATAAAATGTCATAAAAATAATTCCATGCCAGCTCACCATTGGTGATCAGGTAGTTTCTGTTCCAGTTCCAGTCCCATAAATCATGAAGCTTGCTGCCAGAAAAGCTTCAAATCTCCTTTGAAAGCTGTTTGTGGTCTTGATTGTGGGAGCTTCAGTTGTCTGACTCCAGCTGCCACACAGTGCTCACTGATATCATTTGCAAAAACCCCAGTGTGACAATATTTATCAGTGAAGCAGAAATCAGGAAGTGACGACTTTTCTTTGAACATTTGCTAAGGCTAAGCTGTGCTTTCTACCACAGTTGGGAATTTCCTGGTTTACAACAAATTATTGTGTCAACACCGCATAAGATTTCAAACTACAGGAAAATCACTGGAGTTATAAGAGGCAGACAACGACACACACACCACATGCATGCTGTTGCTATTTATTGTGGATTAACCTGTCAAGGGCAAGAACAAAATAATTCTGCCTCAAATACAGGAAATCATAGCTTTCCTGTATTTCCTCCATTGTTGGCATGCTGGTTAGTGCTGTTGCTCCACAGTAAGAAGGTCCTGGGCTAAATTATCCATGAATGTAAACGGCTGTGTGTTTCTATCTGATAGACTGGTGAGCTGTCCAGGGTGTACCCTGCCTGGTAACCTATCACTTCAGGGTTATTTCCCAGCCCTGCTGCAACCAGGATAGAGATAGGAGGATGGTAGTTGTTGTAGACCCATTCAATTTCAATTGAAGGATTAAAATGTTCCAGGAGCTCAACTTACTCCATCTGAACATGTTTCAATCGTGTTTTATGAACACAACATGCAGGTTTACTGAATATGAAAAGGTTGTGTTGATTTAACTCAGTTGTTTAAGTTTCTGCCAAAGCAAAACCTTTGTGTGCAACCAGTGTCCACTATTGAATCAAGTAAATCCAACATGTTTTTGTCAGTGCAAAAGGAGTTACGGTGCCTGTATTCCTGCACAATATTGTCCCGGGAGGGAGGAAAACTTTCTGGTGAAGTTTTGGTTGATTTTTGGGTTTTGCTTGACACTAGGTTGATTTTATCAGTGAGGTTTGGATTGTTTTCTTTCTCTAAGAGAGAGAAAGATGGTTTTATGCTTGGACATGTTTGCAATGGGCCCCAGTATTTGTTACTTTATTAGTATTTTATTGGTTGCGTTTGTTTGTGCTTTTGTTACAGTGCACTGAGATAAGAACATCTGAGAGGTGTGATCCACCGCTGGTGATATTTTGGTATTTTGTGAGTTCCCCATTTAACAAATCAGCTCTTTAATCCAGACCTGAGAGGTTGAACTTTAAAGCGCTATAAAATATTCTTACTGGAAACAGTGGCAAAGTGTTTTTCTCCGTGATTATAATGGGCTTGGGAGAAATTCACCGATATGTGACATTGATCACATGAGAAGTCCTGAGCCTAAAAGGATTGCAGCGAGTCAATCCAGTCTAAAAACAAGGAGCTGTTTTCCTTTAAAATGATGACGTCATCTTGCTGGTGATGGAGGCTCGAATAGGTTGCGCGTGAGACTCCATTATCTTTTTTTTTTTTTTTGGCCTGTCCTGTTTGGCTCTTTTGCCATCAGAATTGTTGTCTAAAGGCAAAGAAAGATGCCCAACGGATTTACTTTACCAAACTGACCATCCCAGCCTTGCCGTAATGGTCCATTTGATTCACCTTTTATTGTTTTTTTTTTATTTTCACTTACTGAATACGGGACAGACTTGACTGGGGGAAAGAAGGGGAGAAAGAAAGAGGGAAAGAGAAACAGCTGAGAAGAGGGACGGGGGAGAAGGGCAAAAGACAAAAACCAACAGAACGGGCAGAGAAAAAAAAATGCATATATCAATCACCTGGATCACCTGCTGAGAAAGAAAAAAGAAAGCAAGCAGAAGAGAACAAGAGTAATAGAATAAACAACATCACAATGATATATGGGAATATGACAGTAAATACTAAATGTTAAACATTATTGTGCAGCACATAAGATCAACAGAACACAGTGTGCTTTGAGGTAGGAGCCAAAAAGGGTGTAGTTTGTGGGTGTGATCACCCGTGTGTACACCTGTGAGCATGGACGCGCTTGTTTTTTGTTTTTTTAAAAGGTTCCTTCATGTAATAATCTGCTAGAGGGTGTGGGGGGGCCACAGCCCCGTCCTCCAGGGCGTGAAGCAGGTGTGGAGGAGATCAAAACTCCAGACATCCAGAGGCTCCCAGAACACAAGAGACCAAGGAAGACCAACAGAGGGGCAGCTGCTCCACTGTCCCGGAAAGAGCTGAGGAGAGTCCCAGATGAGGGCTCACTCAGCAGCCGCGGAGCAGAAGCCAGGGGGAGTTGCAGTGACGCGCCCGTGAGCTCCGCCGGCAGCCAGCTGCGCCTGAGTGACCGAGCCCCAGGCCGAGAGGCCGGGGGCACCCCACCTCCGAAGTGGCCCGAGCGAGCCCCAGGCTCCAGGCCCCGATAAGCGGCCGCCAAGGAGTGAGCCGGTGTGTACCTGGATGCCCATCCCCGGACACAAAGAACCACCAACGCACCGATGTCTGAGGGGGTCCGCCACTGGCAGGGGAAGTGGTGGTAGGGGGAGATAGGCCTCCAAACCTTGGAGGGCCTGAGATGTCCCCAGAGAGGTGGCGTCTGATACCCAACCTGACATATAGACACAGACATACAGGCACACACAGATACAAACATCCATTCCCACCCTCATGCTCTCATATGCACTTACTCCACACTCAACCAACGTGGAGACAGACATAAAGAGACGTTGTACACACGATCACACTCCCCAAGCGTACTCTACAAACCGGGTCTAGGTGCCCTCGCCCCTGGAGGGGGGAACTGCACCCAGACCCAGGTGGTGTTACCCTTTTCCCTGCGGTGGGGGGAGGCAGACCGCCCCGACTCCGCAGCAGCAGGAAGGCTCCACACTCCAGACCGCAGTCGGACGGCCAACTCCTCCTCCTAGCCCCCCTGCTCCAGCAGGTCGCAGAGAACGGGGGTGAGAGAAGACTCCAAACCTCCCTCCACCCGCTCATTGTAATGTTGATGCATATGTGTTCTAAGGTGCATTTAAAACCCAGGAGGGCATGGAGCTACCTGCCAGAGAGCAGCAGGTAAGCGCATGGTCCCTCCTGCTAGCCCTCAATGTCTACGTGTATTTAAAATTGAGAGGTGGGCAACGATGCCAGGGGTGGGGTGTACACCCTGATGGTACTTTGGACTCCGTGTATCGTGCCCACCCCCAAGATCCTATATGTATGTGTAATGAGAGTGTGAGTAATGTGAATGTCTAAGTTGTGGGATAAAATTGAGGCAGAGGCAGCCAGAAGGGGACAGAGGGGGGGTAGCCTCCTCTGCACCCTGGTGACATACCCCTACTCCAAGGCCCTGCATGTGTGGGTGGTTGTGGTGGAGCGGGAAGAGGGAGGCAGCTGGAGATGGGGAGGGAAGGAAGGGAGGGGCAAGTGACCCCTCCCTGGGGCCAGCTCCCCCGCTGACCCCAGTAGGCACCCCCATACTCCGCGACCCGCCAGGGAAAGGGGGCCCAGGCCCATCCAGACCGGGCCCAGTGCAGCAGCGCCGCCCGGCCCCACAGAGCCCGGGACAGTCCACCCAACCCCACCACAGAGAAAACTGCACCCACCCCACCATCCACTCATCTTCCAGACTACATAAGACAATAAACACCCAGGCTGAGATCTTCCTCCACCTCTCCTGTATCTCCCCCTCCTGCAAAGGGAGCTCCTGAGGAGAGGAAAGCTCCTGCAAGATGTGACAATCTCCCCCACCAGTTGAAGAGCCCC
The DNA here is from genome assembly GCF_057381915.1 of Diplotaxodon limnothrissa. Classification (NCBI taxonomy): domain Eukaryota; kingdom Metazoa; phylum Chordata; class Actinopteri; order Cichliformes; family Cichlidae; genus Diplotaxodon; species Diplotaxodon limnothrissa. The sequence goes on along the minus strand of NW_028188558.1, from coordinate 70,735 downwards.
CCAGGTGGCTCGACGCACCGGCGGCACCCTGCTCCAGGGCTGGGCCCCCATGCACCCACCCGCCCACAACCCCGGCAACACACCAACCAGGACCCAAGCCCCCGAGGCCCAGTCCGGGTCCCAGCCCAGAGACGGAGCGCCCCCAGAACCTCACGCCCATCCCGGACCCACCCAGGCCCAGCCAGGCTACCAGGTCAGTAACCCACGTCCGTCAGCACAGACCCTCCCCTAGCCCTGCTGCACGCAGCCGCGAGGAAACAGTCACCGGAGAGCCAACAGAGCCCCTAACCGGACATGACCGCTACCCCGGGTTGAGCCCCCCAAGGAAGATGCCTCCGGGGAACCCCCCGACGCCCTAAGCCTGTCCCTACCCCCACACCAATCACAACAGTGAAGGCGGGACCAAACTATGACCCCCCCACCCCCACTAGGTGATGGAGCTGATCAAAGGAGCCCAGAGCAATTGATCTGATGTGGTGGCAGAGGCTGTATCAAGACTAATGTAATCTAATAGATAATTTCTATATTGGTTAGAATTAAGATTATTTTTATTTTTCCAGTTCATGAGGACTGTTTTCTTGGCTATGCATAGGGCAGTGAAAACCATATGGGCGATATTCTTTTCTGAAGTGACATTATCTAAGCTGCCCAACAAACACACTAAGGGGGAAGTTGGAATGTTACATTTCAGACACTTCGATAAGTCTTCACATATCTCGCGCCAAAACTTCTGAACTGGTGGACAGAACCAAAGAGCGTGGATATAATTGTCCGGTGAATTGGTTTGGCAGTGTGAGCAGTTGTTGGTAGACGTAAAGCCCATCTTGAACATCCGATGACCTGTATAGTGCACTCTATGTAATATTTTGTATTGAATTAATTGAAGACTGGGATTTCTAATTAGATGAAAGGTTTTTAAGCAAATCTGAGACCAGAAGTTTAGGTCTAAGTTAACTGATAAATCCGCTTCCCATTTTGCAATAGGAAGTGATATTGATTCATCTGTTTTAGAAAGCATTCTGTATATTTTGGATAGTAATTTGGGGGGGTTTAAGAGTAAGAAATTGAACCACACTTGGTGGTGTTTGTAGTTCAACTTGACCCGGTTTAAATTTCTTTTTTACTATGGATTTAATTTGTTGATATTCTAAAAATCTTTTCTTGTTGATCCCATATTGTGTAACTAGTCTGTCAAATGAAATAAATTCTGTTTCTTCTAGTATATGTTCTAAATATTTGATTCCTTTATCACTCCAATCTGAAAAGTTTATCATATTATTGTTTTGTAATATGTCAGGGTTGTTCCAGATAGGTGTACGTTTGCATGGGATTAATGAAGACGCCGTCAATTTTAGAAACTCCCACCATGCTGTCAGAGAAGAGCTGATGTTGATGCTTTTAAAGCATTCATGTCGTTGGATGTTTGAGCTGATAAATGGTAGGTCTGAGATCTCTAGATTATTGCAGAGTGCTTGTTCTACATCTAGCCAAGGTTCATCTAAGAGGGTGTGTTTTAGCCATCCTGAGATAAACTGAAGCCTGTTGGCTAAGAAGTAGTGCTGAAAGTTAGGCAGTTCTAGTCCTCCTTTATCCTTGGTCTTTTGTAGTGTTTTTAAGCTTATACGTGGGGGTTTATTTTTCCAAAGGAATTTGGACATACATGAATCTAGAGATCTGAACCAATCTTGTGGCGGTTTAGTTGGGATCATTGAGAATAAATAATTTATTTTTGGTAAGACCATCATTTTTATAGCGGCAACCCTTCCCATGAGTGATATGGGTAGACATTTCCATCTAGCCAGATCATCTTCTACCTTCTTTAAAAGTGGGATATGGTTTAATTTAGTTAGATCTGCAAGCTTGGGAGAAACATTAATACCTAAATATTTTATATTTCCCGATTGCAGTGGTGTAGAAGAGGAATTATGGAAGGAGCAATTAATCGGTAGGACTGTAGATTTTGACCAGTTAATTGAGTAATCTGATATTCTTGCAAAAGAGTTTATCAATTCAATCACCCCAGAGATATTGGTTTGTGAATTTTGGAGAAAGAGTAACACATCATCTGCATAAAGGCTGATTTTATGTTCCACGTTCTTGCATTTTATGCCCTTAATTACTGAATTCTGTCTAATTGCTGCTGCTAGTGGTTCAATAAAAATTGCAAATAGTGAAGGGGAGAGTGGGCATCCCTGCCTGGTGCCCCTCAAGAGACAGAAGCTGGAGGATGTCTGGTCATTTGTTCTAACACAAGCTGTTGGGGAATTATATAATATTTTTAACCAGTTTATGAAAGAGGATCCAAAACCAAATTTGTGTAAAGTTGCAAATAGAAATTTCCAGTTAACTCTGTCAAATGCTTTTTCTGCGTCTAAAGAGAATATTGTAGTTTCTAGGTTTTTACTGTATGAGTAGTCTATCAAATTAAGTAATCTACGTGTATTTGTTGATGAGTGCCTACCTTTTATGAAACCAGTTTGGTCAGGATGAATTAAGAGGGGGGTTATTTTCTCCAGTCTCTTTGAGAGAGCTTTGCAGATTATTTTAAGGTCTACATTTACAAGGGATATTGGACGATAGCTTGAGGGATATACAGGGTCTTTGCCTGGTTTTAGCAGGAGATTAATGTTTGCAGAATTCATATTTGATGGAAGTCTGCCCTTTTCTTTAATTTCCAACAACGTTCTGTAGAAAACTGGTGCTAGAATCGACCAGAATTCTTTGTAGAATTCTGCAGGAAAGCCATCTGGACCTGGAGCCTTATTATTGGGCATACTTATCAGGGCTTCCTGGAGTTCACCTGGTGTCAGTGGTGAATCCAGTGCCATTGCTTGAGTGTCCAATAATTTTGGAAGAGTTATGTTGTCCAAAAACTGATCAATTTCTTTTTTAGATGGGTTTATTTGTGGTGAATACAACGTTTTATAGAAATCCCTGAAAATGTTGTTTATTTGTATCGGTTCATATATTGTGTTCCCAGATGAATCTTGAACAGCACATATAGTTGTTTTTTCTTTATTCATTTTTAGCTGGTTTGCTAGAAATTGACCGGATTTATTACCATGTTCATAATTTTGTAGGCGTAGTCTTTGTACTAAGAATTTTGTTTTTTTATCAATTATCTCATTTAATTCTAGTTTTGTTTTGCGTATTTTGTTCAATGTTTCCTGATCTTGGTGGGACGCGTAGGCTTCTTCTAGTGATTTGATGTTTTTTTCTAATTCCTGAATATTTTTGTTTTCTTTTTTCTTTTTATGTGATGAGAAAGAAATTATTTTACCTCTCATCACAGCTTTCCCTGCTTCCCATAGAACAGAAGCTGATGTTTCGGGAGTGTCATTATAGTTCAAATATGAAGTCCACTCTTTTTTAAAATATTTAATAAAGTCTTCATCTTTAAGTAGTGATATATTAAATCTCCAGTTTTTTCTTGGCGTAGTATTATTCTTGTGCATTAGTGTTAAAGATACAGGACCATGATCGCTGACCAAAAAATAATCCAGACGAGAGTAGGAGTGATGGACATGTGAGAAAAAAGTATATGGATGTATTCATGTGACTGGACTGTGATGGACTGACGACTAAAAGTTTAACTGACTTGATACTGAGACAAAAACGGTGCCGACTTTAGGATTAGTGAATGTCCACAACAATTCACCCAGCCTGTAGAAGAAGGGTGGAGGTTTTGTCTTGCTTTGTTTTTGCAGGAGCAGAAGGATGACAGAGACTAAAGGGGGAGGCTGTAGCTTCACATGAGTGTGAGCTGCAGACTGAACCCTTTGGTTGCTAATGTTGAGTCACTGATGTTTGCATTAAGAAAATTGTGTTTTATTAGCTGTGTTTTAATTAAGGTATCACATTATATTGTTGGGAATGTTAAATGCTAAAGTGAAGAAAAGCTTTGATTTCACTCATGACTGAACATGTTATTATTAACCATAGCAGGCCACTGTAAAGAGTCAATTAGCTTTTATAGATGGAAAAAAAGGCCAAAAACTCTGTTAATACCTATGAATAACAGGCAATGATAGACTTGTCACATTCAAAATGGAGATATGTAATAACAAACACAGGTCCGTGTCATTTAGGTTCTCCATTGAAATAGTCAATCGTTTAGAAAAGTAGAATATATATATATATATATATATATGTCTCAACGCTGTTTCTCAATAATATTAAAAACCTAAAAACTATTGTTGTGGAAGATAGAAGTCACTGTGACAGCCCTCTGACTGTGGAGGACGTTTGTAATCCTATTTCTGCACTTAAGGCCAACAAATCTCCCGGCACAGATGGTTTAACTGCAGAGTTTTATGAATCATTTTCTAATCTCCTGGCTCCGTTCTTACTGCAGCTTTTCATAGGAAGTGTAGAGAATAACATCCTCCCTCCTACTCTTACTCAGGGTCTCATAACACTTATTCCAAAGCCAAACAAAGACTTACTTCTTATTGATAATTGGAGACCCATCTGTCTGCTCAATGATGACTATGAGATTATTGCTTTAGTACTTGCTAACAGAATAAAAGAGTTCTTGGACACAATTATCGATGAGACACAATCAGGCTTTATGAGAAACAGACACCTTTCTAAGAACATGAGACTGGTTTTAGATCTACTTGATTACTCTGATTTGGTATCTGACTATAGCTTCATTCTCTTCCTGGATTTTTAAAAGGCTTTTGATACAATTGAACATCAATTTATTTTCCACTCTTTGGAAAAATTTGGCATTTTTCTGTAAAGCTATCAAAACCTTGTACACGAATGGCAATAGCTCAATTAAAATGATTAAGACTCCACCCCGAGATTTGACCTGTTATACAAGGAATCAGCACAGCTGATAAGGAGCTCATCATCAGCCAGCTAGCTGATGACACCACACTCTTCTTGAAGAATGCAAATCAAATCCGTCCAGCCCTTAGTGATTATTAGTGATTTCTCTGAGGCATGTTAATACTTTTAGCTATTTTATATCCATAAATGTAAGTTTATTAATAAAACACCATATTTCTGCCGTTCTATAAGGATATGAATTGTACATACAATCAATTTCAGACTCAACCAACAAAAAGCCTCTCAGAACAATATTTATATTGTAACAGTTGCTATTGTAATGCAGTGTATCACCACATGGCGGCGCCTCCTGTCTCACGACTGGTGTCACCCCCTTTTTGTTCTTCTTCGCACTCCTCCTGTAATGGATGCTCCCATGTGTACGCGGACTAGTGTGCTCTTTAGTAATGTGTGGTAGAGGTAGCACTTTTATTTTTGATATTGTAAATAAATGAGTACTTTTTGGAAAGTCAGAAGCTGTTGCTCATTTGCTATCCACCTGCACACCTCCGCGGCTGGCTTCATCTCCACTGCACGTTACAACTAGCACCTGAATTTTTTCCCCTTGGACTTCAGACGATTTTTGCATCCCGCCGAGGATTCTTCTCTTCTAGCACGTGAACTGTCTCGGAAATCCCCCCCAGTTTTGCGGACGCTCGGACGTTTTCTCCAGCCATGGCTGCAGCCTCAGCTCAGGTGGGACCCGAATAATTTCTGGATACCGTGGTGTGCTGCTGCTCCGCTTGGGAGAAAGAAAAAGAGAGAAGCTGACTCCGCGACGCGAATGGACTCCGTGGATTTGTTATTTGTTGTTGGTTTCGTCTTCTAAGGATTAATTCTTCTGTGGAGAGCCTGGACATGAACATTTCTGCTGGCTTTTCATTCCCCTTTCCCTCTGCTGAGACTGACTGTAGCACATGTAAGTGATAGCTTGGCCGACTACAACCGTTGGTGCTGGTCTTCGGCTCAGTATAACAAAACGACTTAAAACTAATCTTGCATTGAGCTCTAGTGTTGCAGACATGCTATTGTAATAACATGGTTCTGATCACTCCAGTCTAATTTCAGTTGTTGGGCGAAATTTTATGTGGTTTTTCTAAATTTAATCTTGAACGCATTTTTGCAGTTTTGTCTTTCTAGTCTGACCTAACTGACTCTTTTACTGCTATATCAATAACTGCGCTGTGCCCTGGAGCGGCTTAATTTTTTTTGAAATCGCAATGGCACACTGCCCAGACGACTCTGACTCAGACATGGAACTTACCTCGTTACCTATGTGCCAGATAGTTGAAAATGTGACTCCTAGCCTTAGCCAACAAGTGGTGGAGTTAAGAACTGAGGTGAATAAGCTTAGTGATTGTTTAAGTGACTCACTGAACATACAGCAGAGTTTACTAAGGCAGTGGGACCAACTCACAACGGGGAACTCTCCCCCTCCTGCAGTCCCACAGTCTCCTGTTTTCCCAATGGCCACATCGACACCTCATGTTCATGTGATGGACAAAACTGAACCCACCAACAGTACCAATCCGTTCCTGCCCAGCAACCCATTTCAACCTACAAATCCTTTCCTCCCATCTCACTCAGTTGAACTCAGCAGCACTTCCAGAGTGATTGCGGCAGCTTTACATCACACAAAGCTGGAGCCTCCTGTGTATGCTGGGGACGGAAAAGTGCAACCTGAGGACTGGTTAAATGCAGTTGGCACATACAAAGCCTCATTGAACCTAACTGATGGGCAATTGCCAAACGAACTGCCACACTTTCTTGCAAAAGAGCCCGGGAAATGGTTCAAGGCACTGAGCTCCCACATCACATCATGGGCTCAATTCTGTCAACTGTTTAAGACAGTTTTTCTGCCCTCCGACAACCAAGAATGCATCCTGAGAGGAATTTTGGATCGTGTTCAGGCTCAGGACAAGCCGCTCCCAACCTTTGTCGCCCACATGTTGAGTGAGTTTGACAAACTGAAGAGCCCCCCACCTGAAAAAGACAGAATTGACCTAATTAGTAAACATGCTCTCGTAAAATACAGAGTTGCCCTGTATGGTGCTAATGTCACTTCTGTAATGGACCTGCTGCTACGCGCTCATGAGCTTCACTCAGTGCTTGGACCACAAAGACCACAGCCTGCTTTATGTAGCAAAGACAACTATAAGCCTGAACCTTACTGCTTCAAATGCTCTCAGCCAGGGTTCACTACACGCACCTGCCCAAACTGTAACACCCAACCTCATTTGCCACAACGAGCCTCGAACACCGCTAGGCATGGCCCAGTCCAGTGTTGAAATCTCCCAATTCTTTGAATCTTTGGGCTGAAGGAGGGACAATACTCGGTGTATAAATGCTCAATCAACAATCATTTATTTCCATACAATTCAACAATAAGAGCATTACAACGTCCGGACGGGAGAGATGCTACCAGAGGGTCAGGCACATGTCTCAAAATGGTGACGGGTTGCTCAGCTTTTTATAGTCTCTAGTGGCCCCCAGCTAGTCGTAAAAGCCAAAACATCACATTTTTTCTCTGTTACAGCGCCTAAGTTATGACCTCGGCAGTTGTTTCTCTGCTTTCTGTAAGGTGGGGGTATGGAATGTTGTCTATCTCCCTAGACACCAAGTCTCCTGCTTACAACCTTCTTTTGATGATTCAGCAGTAAAGCATGTCGAGAAAACAGTATAAGACATTCACAGCCGATCAAGGATACAGAATGATGCACACTTATCTAATGAACTACAAAATGATTATGTTCTTTTAACTCAAAAGTATAATGAGGACTAAACTACATACTGATCACACACTCTATATTAAAGGGTATAATATGATATACAGCAGTATCATAATTCAACTACTTTGATTACATATGTAAGGTAACATATAATAACAGAATAATCTAATACCAGCCATTGCCAGCACCTGGCCCCTCTGACCCTGGCCATGAAAAGGTGGAATTAAGCAGCACCACATCCCAGCCACAATACAGGCAGTCGGGAAACTACAGGGGGGGGGAGGACATTTCACAGAGGCCAACCTTCCCCCAGTTACTAACGGAGCCTCACACGCCCGATTCACTACAGGGTGGACACAGTCTTGGACACTTGGAAGACAATTTTTCACAAGTCCACTGGAATACCCCACTAAGAACGAAAGTGAACTTCAATGCTTCATCTGTGGATGCTACCCTCGACACGGGTGCTTCCCTCTCGGCTGTACGAACAGATCTCATTCAAGTAAATGACTCTTACCCTAGAAACCCAAGTGAGTGGAATGGTCCTGCAGTTAACCTCGCCAATAATGCTCCCTGTATCCCTGTTGGTGTTATTTGGCTCAATATTGGATTCATGAACAAGAACTTTTACCAGCGTTTTGCCATAATACCAGATTTGTCCTCTCCTTTCATTCTGGGAATGGGTTTTATGGCAAGAGCTTCTGTTTCTATTCACATTCCTACTAGAACAGTCTACATTGAGGACATCCCCTGCCCACTCGCAGACAATGAAGAGGACCTTCAAAATGATTACTCACATTCACCTGGAACACTGATGTCTTTGGACTTGGTTCGCTCAGACTTAACAGCCAAACTGTCTGAAGCAAGTCTCTCAGAGAACAACAAGGATGCTTTACTCAATCTGCTCAGCAAGTTTAGCTCCTTGTTTGATGGTCAACTTGGTCGAACGGCTCTCACTGAGCACGCCATAGAGACTGGCAATGCAACACCTGTCAAACTCCCACCCTATCGCACGTCACCTGCTAAGAAACGTGTGATTGAAGAACAAGTGCAACAAATGTTGAAGGACAACATCATTGAACCTTCCACAAGCCCTTGGGCAGCTCCTGTAGTCATTGTAAATAGAGCGGCCACGGAACCAAGGTTTTGTGTGGACTTTCGAGGGCTCAACCAAGTTACCCGAAAAGACTCTTATCCCCTGCCTCGTGTAGATGAGTCTTTGGACTTTCTGGCAAGAGGAAAGTTTGTCTCGACATTGGACTTAGCGCGAGGCTATTGGCAGGTTGCTGTAGCAGAGGACTCGAAGCCTAAAACTGCCTTCATCTCTCACTGCGGTCTCTTCCAGTTTCGGGTGCTGCCCTTTGGGCTCTGCAACGCACCTGCAACTTTTCAGAGACTCATGAACTCTGTGCTTGCTGGCCTCATTTACAAAACGTGCGTAGTCTACCTGGATGACATTGTTATCGCCTCACCTACCTTTGAACAGCACTTAGTGGATCTTGAGGAGGTGCTGGGCAGACTCCAGGCTGCTGGCTTGTCATTGAAGCTCAAAAAGTGCCAATTCTGCCTCGATGAATTCACCTTTCTCGGGTACCGCATCACATCATCAGGTGTTAAGCCCGATCCGGACAAAGTAAAGGCGGTTAAGGAGTTTGATACCCCAACCTCAGTGAAACACGTCCGTCAGTTCCTTGGCTTGACTGGCTATTATCGACGCTTCATTCAGAATTATGCCCGCCATGCCGAACCTCTTCACGCCATCACCAGAAAGGACAATGCTTTCCACTGGGACGACAGCTGTCGAAGGGCCATGGACACTTTGAAGGATCATGTCACATCAGCCCTGATCCTGTCATTTCCAGACTTCAACCGTCCCTTTTCCATTCACGCCGATGCATGTGACATTGGTCTTGGGGTAGTGTTGATGCAAAAGGATGACATGGGTCGTGAGTACGTTGTGGCTTTTGCTAGTTGCTCCCTTCACAAAGCTGAACTCCCCTACTGCACTTCAGAGAAGGAGTGCCTCGCTGTGATATGGGCTCTGGAACACTTCCGCCCATATGTTGAAGGTGTTCATGTTACTATCTTCACTGACCACAACAGTCTCAGGTGGCTCATGTCTCGTCAAAACCCAACGGGCCGACTCGCCCGCTGGTCACTTCGTTTGCAGGACTTTGATTTCACAATAGTGCACAAACCTGGTGCACAGAACAAAGTTCCCGACGCACTGTCACGCAACCCTTTGCCTCTGACCTGTGACAGGCCGACTGATCTTTTACCAGATCATGCTGTTATGGGCAGCCTGGACATTCGTACTCTGCCCCCCGACATTCTGGCTGACCGTTCACAATTCAGACAGCTGCAGTTAGACGATCATGTCACAGGTCCACTCCTCAGAGACATTGAAGCAGACTCTCTGAACAGCTCGGACAACGCCACCTTGTTACAGTATGTTGTGTATGACTCTCTTTTGTATCACAGAGAACCCAAGTCCACATGTGCTTTGCACCCTTTGAAAGAGCTGAAACTGTTTTCCCCTACTTCCATGAGAGGCACCTTGCTGGACTATTACCATGACCACCCCACAGCAGGTCACTTGGGTGTTTCTAAGACATTGGCTAGACTGCGTTTTAGGTTTTTCTGGCCCAAAATGGCAGCTGATGTGAAACGCTATGTGATTTCATGCTCAGTGTGCCAACTCACCAAGCCAAGTCAGAAAAAAGCAGCCGGTCTTATGGTTCCCATTGTCCCCCAGAAACCCTGGCAGTATGTGGGTGTGGATTTTGTTGGGCCACTTCCCCGCACCCCCACTGGTAATGCTTATTTGATCGTGTTTGTTGACTATTTGACTAAATGGGTTGAAGCCAGTGCTGTCAAAGAAGCTACATCTCAGGTAGCAGCTGGTAAATTCGTCACTGACATTTTTGCTAGGCATGGTACACCCACTTACCTCATTTCTGACAGAGGGTCTCCTTTTGTGAGTGAGCTTTTTGAACATGTTGTTTCTGCCTTAGGCTCGGTGCACAGACTCACTACGGCATATCACCCTCAGACAAATGCTACTGAACGCGTCAACCGGACTCTGAAAACTGCAATCCGCGCTTATGTAGGTCATGGGACAAGTTTCTCCCTCAGATTAGCTTTGCTCTGCGCACCACCCCCCATGACAGTACAGGTATGACTCCTGCCATGATGCTTTATGGTCGTGAGTTAGACACCCCGCTTGACCTTATCACTGAGCCTTCTACAGCAGGTGTTGATGAACCGGGTGTGCCTTACCCTGAGACTCTGAGAGCCTCCCTGCAGGAAGCTCACGACCACGCCAAAGCAGCTTTGGACTATAGCCATGACAGACAAAAACATTACTATGACTTGAGACATCGACATGCCACGTTTCGTGTTGGTGACCTTGTGAGGTCAGACGCTCAGTCTAACTTTACTGCTAAACTTGCACCACTGTTTCAGGGACCATTGTGCGTATCTCAGAGACTCAGTGATGTTAATTACAGGCTCACTTGGGTGGACTCCGGTGTGGATGCAGGTGTTTATCATGTTGTGAACATGCAACCGTTCCATACCCGGGACTCTCTCACTTCCAAAGAACATTCTGTTTCATTGCCTGCTGAGAGAGAGACCGCAGAGGGTCTGAACTCTGACTCTCAGGCCCACCCTGGCCCCCCTGCAGACACTGACATTGACTCTGAGCCATTCCCCTTTGATTTACCGGACATTGACTTGATTTACCGGACATAATGTGTGGTAGAGGTAGCACTTTTATTTTTGATATTGTAAATAAATGAGTACTTTTTGGAAAGTCAGAAGCTGTTGCTCATTCGCTATCCACCTGCACACCTCCGCGGCTGGCTTCATCTCCACTGCACGTTACAATATGTTGATTTTTTTCGCCTATTCATATCATAATTTTTTTACTCCTGGTTCTGTATGTTCATGTTCTGTTCTTTTGTAAACTTCATCTGTTTGTATGTTGTATACTCATTGTGTTTCAATAAAGTTCGATTTAAAAAAAGATACGTTCTAAACGAAGCTTCAGACGTCACTGATCACGTGACTCTGGCCAAACGAATCAAGCCTCGACACGGTGCTTCTGAAGCAGCGCGTTGATCTTTCTGACACACGCACCGGAGCGTCAGCTTCAAGCGGACCATCACTACGTCTCACATCTAAAGGTGTCAAGGTAACTTTGAACTGAGTTCAGTCAATCTGGAGTTTTTCCAAGTTTTCTGTTGCTCTCTGTGAGAGAAGAGCGTTAAAGGCGGGGCTCTCCAGAGTCCAGCAAAACAGGAAACCACAGCTGGGTGTGTGTAAGTGTGCAAACCAATAGAATGCATCATGGTGGGGGGGGCATCACGGGCAAGAAAAAAATAAAATAATCGGTCGTACCCATGCTTCCCCGACGTCATGCCAGCGCATATTGGGAAATTCGTAGGCACCGATCGGTTTTCTATCAGCCATTTGCTGGGAGTAAGGGCGCCCTCCGTTTGCGAGGTGCGCCTGCTGCTGGCGGCACAGGGAGGAGAGGGCGGGGCGGCGGGGAGTCTCTGGCTGGCTGGAGCGGCATCTAATAACCAACTCGCAAAACAAAATAAAAACAACACAACAAACAGATATTATGATACAGACTTATAATCTGCACCGATGTTTTTTCTAAATTCTATAAAGTGAGCGCGAGAGCCCTCGGTGCGCCTGCGCGCTGCTGAAGTCAAAGTAAACTTTATTGTCATCTCTGCTACAGACAGTCCAGCATATAGAGAGACGAGACGACGAGGCTGCAGTTACAGCGGTGCAAGTAAACAAACAATAAATATAAGAAGAGTAAGAAAATAAATCTACACTTTAGGACTCGGGGTAAAGGATCAATAACAATTTAAATTTATAATTTACAGTTTGATGATTTAAGGTCTGACACAACCCGTCAAAAGGGGCGGGGCCGGCTGCTTCCAAGTAGAGCACATTTCATTTATAATGATGTAAATCCAAGCCCATCATGGATTCACGATCTGAATCCTGGGTTGTGTGAAATCCCAGAAATCAACCTTAGACAAAGTGAATCTGTGAACTAAGGTGTAGGTCTGTTAGGTTAATTGTGCTGATCCTCGGGTTGGGGGATTTGTGTTTGTACTGGAGCGCAAAATTCAAACCAATGGAAGATGGACAACAAAAGTTCAAAGCCATCAGGTGCTCAGGTTAGAAAAAAGAGAAAAGATGCAGGTAAGCAGACGTGTGATTGGATAATGGCAGCTCATCCTGAACCAATCAGACTAAACTCCAAACAATACATTATGTTACAGATTTTAATATTAATTAGTCATTGTTACTTGTTGATTTGTCCTTTTCTCATTGTGTGACGAATTATGACGACTGTTTGGTAGCTGTTATTGTCTCTCTCTCTCTCTTCATGTGTGTTTCTCTGGTGAAACAATAGTTTTGTGTTAATGGCTGCACGATTTTGCATAAAATGGGAATCACGATTTTTTGGCTTAGAATTGAGATCATGATTCTCTCATAACAATAAATAAACATAAAACAACAAATGTCTCACGTTTTGTTGTTGCAGCAAAATGTTGTACTGCTTGAAATTCCGTCTCCACCGTTGCTCGACGCTGCGTGTACAGAGCAGGTAGTGCAACAATAGAAAAATAGTTGCGGGACGGCACTGTGTAGCGTTTGTCTAGGGTGTTGATCGTTTTCCTAAATCCCTCGTTTTGCACAGTGTTGATGGAGCCATATCTTTGGTCAGGTGATAAGTGATAGCCTCCGTGATGTCTTTGAGCCTGCGGGAGTTCGACGTGTATAGGGAAGCGCTGTATAAGGTTCCCGTTATTGATGTTTGGGTGGTTGACCGGGACGGATTTTCTCCTGTCACTTAATCGTCATCCCTGACGTGCTCTCCGTGGTTTTTTCCCTGCTAATTTTAGCATCACACGGCACAGCTTCTGTATCACGTGGTATAAGGCTCCGCCCTTATCATTTGTTGAGCAGGAAGAGTGAGCGCTTGTTTTCATGCAGAGTACGTCCCGGATCAAAATGTGAAGTTTTACAAATCACCACTTCTTTAGTGAATATCATTTCAGTCTCAGACAACCTCGTTTCTCTTACAGAGGTTGAATGCACCTTCTGCGGATGGCGGTACCACACAGTGTGCGTGGACTTCCCCTGCACAGAAGGCAACTACAAATGCTGTGAATGCTAAATAAACAGAAACAAATGATCCCTGTTGTCTTTGCTTGATGATTGGTTTGAGTCTTGACAATCCACATTGCTGGCGTTGCATCTTTCAATGCCAACAATGGCAGGTATCAGTGCTCAAACCTTTTGTGTTTGTTTCCAACAAGTTGCCCACCTCGGGAAACAAAAATGTGTTCTTTTACTTGTCAGATGAACATATGAGACACTTTGACTCTTCAGTGCAGTGTGGAGCCTAACAAAGATCTGTTTTGTGTCCCAGCTGATCAGCAGGAGGAGGAGAGTCTGACGGAGCAGCAGAGGAACATTTTCAGCTACTTGGACTCAGCTCAGCCACTACAGAGGAAACAATGAGCTCAACACAGAAGGTGACAGACAGAGCAGGACCATATGACCAAAGATATTTATCACCATATACATTTGAACATTTGCCATAACGATGTAGCTGACGATAGAATTGACACCAGACAAAATACTTTACAGCTGCACAACTTTATTAAAAACCCATCAATGTATTTTCACTGAAACAAGCAGCTGTTGTTTATGTGCATTAAAGTTATATAAAAATGTAACAGTGCAAATGCAAATTCCTCGCTGACAGTTTAACCAAAAGGCGTTTCCAGTGGAAACTGGCCGACACATCCTGAGCATAACCATGTATAATATCCACTAAACTTCAGAAGAGGTTATACAGTCGTGGCCAAAAGGTTTGAGAATTGCATAAATATTGGAACCTGGAGAAGTTGCTGCTTAAGTTTTTATAATAGCATTTTGCCTGCACTCCAGAATGTTATGAGGAGTGATCAGATGAACTGCATCGTCCTTCTTTGCCATGAAAACGAACTTAATCCCCAAAAAGCCTTACCACTGCATTTCATTGCTGTCATCAAAGGACCTGCTGAGACCATTTCAGTGATCGTCTTCTTAACTCAGGTGAGAATGTTGGCGAGCACGAGGCTGGAGATCATCATGGCTGTATCCCGATTCAGGTTCTGCAGCTTTAAAGTCCTCAAGGGCCGCGTACTCAAAGACCGCTAAGGCCGAAGTGCGAGGCTCGTAGGCTCGTGAAATGGGACATCCATTGCCTAGCAACCATGATACTAACTGTAAAACATGATTGTTGGGCTTCATTTCTGTGCTGAACAGTCATTTAAGATTAGCTGTAAATAACAATTAGCTGATGTTGTTCATGAGACTAAAGTCATCTCACTGTGGTAATATACACTCAACAAAAATATAAGCGCAACACCTTTGTTACTGCTCCCATTCCCCATGGGATGGACGTAGAGACCTAAAATTCAGTCCAGATACACAATATAACCATCCCTCCCAAACAGTGGTCACAAATCAGTCCAAATGTGTGGTAGTGGGCACATCTGCTATATTGAGATAATCCATCCCACCTCACAGGTGTGCCACATCAGGATGCTGATCTGACATCATGAGTAGTGCACAGGTGTACCTCAGACTGCCCACAACAAAAGGCCACCCTGGAATGTGCAGTTTTTTGCGCTATTGGGGGTCTGGGGACCCAGAACCGGTCAGTATCTGGTGTGACCACCATTTGCCTCATGCAGTGCAACACATCGTCGCATGGAGTCTATCAGATTGTCAATTGTGGCCTGTGGAATGTTGGTCCACTCCACTTCAATGGCTGTGCGAGGTTGTTGGATATTCGTGGGAACTGGTACACGCTGTCGTATACGCCGGTCAAGCACATCCCGAACATGCTCAATGGGTGACATGTCCGGTGAGTATGCCGGCCATGCAAGAACTGGGACATTCTCAGCTGCCATCTGCCCTGAACAATGTGAACCATGATTCATCCGTGAAGCGCACACCTCTCCAACGTGCCAGACGCCATCGAATGTGAGCATTTGCCCACACAAGTCTGTTACGGCGACGAGCTGGAGTCAGGTCATATGTGATGTGCTGCCATATTCTCTGAAACGCCTGTGGAGACGGCTTATGGTTGAGAAATGAACATTCAATGCACGGGCGACAGATCTGGTTGACATTCCTGCTGTCAGCATGCCAATTGCACGCTCCCTCATTGCTTGGAATGTGCACCCAGACAGCTGCTGGAACAATTGGTTTGCACAACCAAGCTTGAATATTTATTTATATTTAGATTTCTTCATACATTCTTATATAGTTCTATATTGTGTATTTTGTTGTACAGTTATTTTATTTTCAACTTTAATTTATATATTTTATCTTATTCTTCCCAGTTAAATTTACCCTTCATTCTAATTTGTGTTGTACAGTTATTTCATTTTTAACCTTAATTTATATTTTATTCCTTCCTAGTTAAATTTACCCTTTTTAATTTTTCATATTTATTTCCTATCTTGTTCATAGCCTTTCCTTTTTTTGTTTTCTTTAGGTCACGAGTAGTTGTCCAAGCATTTCACTACATATCGTACTGTGTATGACTGTGTACATGACAAATAAAATTTGAATTTGAATTTGAACTGTGGGTCAAACACTGAAGTTGCAGTTACTTATATTTCCTGTCACCTTAAATCTTCACTCACAGACAAGTATCTGTGACAGTGTGTATACAGATGTATCAAATATAAGAGACAAATATTGTTTGTTTAATATGTTGGTACTAAATGTGGCTCAGTGCTTACATATATGTGTAAAAAGCAAATGTAGGAGCTGTGATAACTGTGTCTGATAGAATGAAGAGTAGACTGATATATGAAATATTCCTTTATTGGGTGAGAAAATCAGACCATGTCATAACTGCTTTAAGTCACACAGAATAGATATCAGAGCCTTAAACAGGCTGACGTCTGCTAAATGGGTCAAACTGGGCAGAAAGTCTACAAACATATAACATCCTTATAGAATATGATGTAACACTATAGATCAACTTAGCTCAGAATATATAAAGCATATAAACAGTTACAGCAATATGATGCAACAAACACAGCAGCTACTGATCCAAAATACTCAAAGCTTCATAGAACTGAAACCAACATTTATTTTTAGCTCCATCCTGCTGCTGATACAGACTTTAGGTTTCTGAACATTAAACTTGTTGCTGCCTTTCATAGTGTGTAACTTGAAGGCCCTGAGTACTTTCTCCCACACTGGAAACACTGGGATGATCACATTATTTGAACATTACCTAATGAGACTGATTCAGCACAGACAGTTATGTTAAACTTTCCTAGCAGTCCTTCACAAACAGGGAACAGTCTGTCTATTCTCTCCATCTGTCAGCTGCTGCTGGCTCTTCCTCCTCCTCTTCCTCACACACTGCTGAGTTTGTCCTGGTGGATCATCAGGGCTGCAAAGCCTCACAGATGATGTGCAGCAGTGGCTCCCTCAGTCTGTCCTCACTCTGGACACTTGCAGTCGTCACACATGGAAATCAAATGTGTGATAAGCTGCAGGATTCAAACACAAGTGTAACTTATAAACACATGTTCATACTTTTATTCCACAATCAGAGAGAAAGAAACAGAGAGAGAGTGCAGGACAGACAGACAGGTGACAGTCTCAGGTGTACACACTGCTACACAACAGCACCAGAGAAGCAGGATTTAGTGTTTGTGTTATTACGAGTGTAAACAAGAAGAGTTCCAGATGGTACAGTGGACACATGTGTGACTGCTGTGATTAAAGCATCTTTCTTTCAGCTTAACGAGTGAACCGTCAGCTCGTTCAAACACACGTTAAAGTGCGTTTGGCTCGACACCACCGAACAGAGGCAGCAATATAACATAGCTAACATTAACAGTGCAGTGAATCCTGCTTGTGCCGTGATGTTCAGGACTGCAAACCGAGCAGCATCACTGACTTTCAGCTTGTTGTGTTTGTGGATATATGACTGACTTTAATTATCCACAAAATCATCACATTCTCTGTCAGATTAAGGTCGACTATTGAACGGCGTATATTTTAAAGGCTTTAAAACCAAGTTAACGCTGAAAGTACAAACATCACTAATGTCACATAACTCTGCCGACAAGGCATAGCTATGGCTATGAAATGCTCTTTGTGTATCACTTCTTCATTATGAAAGATGTCATTAATGCACTAGTAATGTCTCATCTGGAGTATTGTTCAATCATTTGGTCAGCAGCTAATAAGACAGATCTTAACAGACTTCAGTTAGTCCAGAATAAGGCGTCCAGATTAGTGTGAAGATGTTCATACTATACTAATATTGATCAAATGCATAATAACCTTTCTTGGCTTCCTGTACAGGCTAAAATATTCTATGGCTTACTTGTAGTTCTAAAGAAAGCAATTCTGTTAAACACACCACATTTATTCTGCTCAGCTGCAGTATCCAGATGAAATACATCATCATATTACACAGTTTTCAACAAGCTGCAATTTAGTAAATGCTCGAGTTAAAAGTAACGTTTTGTAAAACTGTTACATTTAGAGCAACTTTTAAGTGGAATAAGTTGCCTTAAAAAATTAGAGAATTATTCAAAACTTCAATGAACACTTAAAAGCCGATTTACAGAGTTTTTAGTTGTTGTAAATATTGTAAGACATGATTTGTTTTTGAAATTTGTGTAATGTGCCTCAATGTTATTGATATTATTATTATTATTATTGATTGCTTATATTTGAACAATTGTGAAACCTCACTGTGGATGTAAGAGTGAAATTATGTGGATATCTTGAATCCACTTTATTGTGTAATATTTTATGTGAGTATTTGACGGAAGACGAGCAACATCTGTTGTGGAAGCTAACGGGGTTCCTTTAGAACAAACAAACATAGGATTTATTATCACTGAATAATTCTGTATAAATCTATACAAATTATAGAAATATGTAATAGGAAACAATAAAATTATCTAAATTATAAAAGTGTGTGTGTGTGTGTGTGTGTGTGTGTGTGTGTTTAGTGTTTGAACAGTCATGAATTATCTTTAACAGCAGGTTGGATGTAATGTGTTAGAACTACCAGCAGGTGGGGATAAGAGACCTTTAAGGTGTTTGGTGCCACGCTCCACCTTCAGGTTTAAAACTAGTGTTAATGGAGTTTGAAGGTTGAGTTTGTTCCACGACTGCATTTCACTCACTGCCTCTGTTTGTATCTCTGTCACTGCAGGACCAACATGGAGCCAGAAGTCAGCGCTCTCAGGAGGCCGACAAACCTCACAGAAGAAAGGGAGAGAAAAAACACACCTGTGACGAGTGTGGGAAGGGTTTTACTGTGAGGGCTAAACTAAAACAGCATCAGGTCATCCACACTGGAGAGAGACCGTTCAGCTGTGACTTGTGTGGAAAGTCTTTTTCCTTGAAGGGTTACCTAAAAAAACACCAACTCATCCACAGTGGAGTTAAAGCGTACAGCTGTGATCAGTGTGGCAGAGCTTTTACTCAAAGTAGCAGCTTACAGAAGCATCTAGTTACCCACTCTGGAATTAAGCCATACAGCTGTGACATCTGTGGAAAAACTTTCAGCCGGAGAGGGAACCGAAATATACACCTACGCATTCACACCAGACATGATGTGTACTGCTGTGAACAGTGTGGCAAAGAGTTTACAACAGACGCACAGTTACAACAACACATGTTTACCCACACTGAGGAGAGACCTTATCAATGTGACCTGTGTGAGAAGACTTTTAAATCTCCACATCACCTGAGACAACACCAACAGATCCACACCAGAAAGAGACTCTACAAGTGCAGCTACTGTGAGGTATGTATTTATATTGTTATCTTGTCATTTTAGCCTGACTGTTTGGAACAACTCTGCTCATTAAACTGTGTTAGCATGTTAGCAATTCTACTGCATGGAAAAGCAGCTCTGAGTGATTATTCAGATTTTCATGTCAGTTATGATTTTAGTATTACTGTAGTATTATGGTGGTAGTATTGTAGTTATTGCAGCCCAGTAAACTGAGTGTGTTAACTGAAACAGTCAAATGTAGTTGGACGTCTGCAGAGATGCTCTTTATTTCAGGCGACGTTCAGGATACAAATGTTGAAGGACTGACTTACACTGTCTTTGTGTCTTTGTTTAGAAGCAGAGCGACACAGATGGATCCAGTTCTCAACCCTGTCATCACTGTGGTGGTGGGAAAGACTTTCATTGTGACCTCTGTGGAAAAACTTTCAGTCGGCAAAAGACCCTAAAAGTACATCAACGTAGACACACTGGAGACAAACTGAAATACTGCAAAGAATGTGGGAGAAGCTTCACCACATCACATCGCTTAAAACGACATGAACTGATTCACAGTGGGGTTAAAAAGCACCTCTGTGATCAGTGTGGGTCATCCTTCACCACTGCAAGTCAGCTTAAATCACACAAAGGAGTCCACACAGGAGAGAAACCACACAAGTGCAGACACTGTGAGAGAAGCTTCTCACATTCAGGTAATCGTAACATTCATGAACGTGGACACATGGAAGGAAACTACAGCTGTGACCAGTGTGACAAGAGCTTCAGGAATCTCAGTTCATACTCTGCACACAAACGATCCCACGTTACTAATAAACTGTTTCACTGTTACCAATGTGCCCAAACATTCACCTCATTGTCTGCTCTGTGCAAACATCAGCGCGATCACTCAGGGCTGAAATCACTCCCATCACTGGATCACAGTGAATCTGAAGACACAGAAAGATCCTCTGGTTTCTGTGTCAGACTCAAAAAGCTTGAGATCAGGCTCCACAGAGTTCAGATAGAATCATTTAAACTTGTGTTGAACTGAACTGGTTGCTGGGCTGAACTTCTACATAATACAGATCTACATGGGATCTTCTTTTCTGTTGTTTTACTGAGTCAGTTTTGTCCTTTTTTCTCTGTCCTGGTTTTGCTCGTCTGTAAATGATTGAAACTCAGTCAAATAGTTCATTGTTCTCCAGCAAAACGTTTTTTGGAAACTCATGTTTAACCTTTAAAACTCTGACATGTTTTAGCACACAAGGCTTCATCGGGGAGTTCACTCATGATTGGACCATGAGAACAAAGGTTTGTAGTTCTTTCAAAGAGAGTCTTGGAGATGTTTGATGTTTCTGTTTTTCTGAAACCACCTGAAAGAAAAACTATTTTTCTTGCTTTATGTAGTGTGGAAGTTTTTAATGTTTCTTCATCTGTGATGTTCTTGAATGTGTTCACGTGAAGATGGTACAAATAAACTGTCCTTTCAGCTTTAGCTCCTAATTTATTCATTATTTATGGATGTAGCACAGCAGCCGTCTCTTGATTAACACATGGAGGGCTCGGGATCTGATGGTGTCGTCTCCCTAATTTGCCCACTCAGTAAATCTCACTCATGGCCAAGAAATTGAAATAAACCTTGTTTCCCTGCTGGATAGTGATCCACTGTAACTCTGCTCCTCCTTCCTGTTCAGGATTTCTGTGGCTGAAGTAAAATTCCCTCCATCCATCACTTATCCCAGCTAACCCAAAGTGAAATAAAGTTTTGCTGGTCTTAAAAAAGCATTACAATAATGGGCATTACCAATGCAAACTGAATGATACAGAAGATGAAAGAAGAGACTTTGATCAGTTAATAAAGCTCATGATCTGGATTCATTGTGGCTGCTACACAGATACTTCTGGGTCACTTCTCTCAGTTAGGAACCTTCCTCACCAAACTGACTGTTGGACCACACCCCTGGTTTCATGAGAAATTGTTTCAGCCATGATTTCTCTTCCTGTATTTCAGAGTAAAGACTGAAGTGACAAATGGAAGCATGTTTAAAAAACACAATGTGAGAGAGACGTTGAGGTCCTTAGAAGTTACCCTGGGTTTTTCTGTCACCCTGCTAGATGTTACACACCTTGTTATTGGACTGATTTCTACTGCTGGACTACTCCTGCGGAGAGTATCAATACTCTTACTAATTAGCTCCCTTTCACAGCTTTGGGGATATTTATTTTTGTGTTTGCAGCGCTGTGAGCCAGAACAGCGAGAGAAAAATCTGCAACAGCGACGAGCCGAATGCTTACGTGAATCGCAGCAGCTGCACATGTGCTACGCTGAATTAGAGGATATCTTTGCTCTGGATTTCTATTTCTACTTTTTCATTTCTATATGATTCTTCTTGCATCTAAACAAAGATGATTCAATTTGCTAAATGTTGATGGCTCTTCGTGCTCAGGTGTAAATGAGACGTAATATTTGCTCTTGGTTTGGTTCTCCTGTACAGAACCTTGCAGTACAACAGAAACCTAAAAACATTATTTGTAGTTGTTATTCTTAGTTGTTCTGCTGCCTAAATACCACAGGGTCTGATTATGAAGTTATTGAGCTGCACATACGTTACGACCTGCTTAAGTTCGAGGTCACAGCGTCTGTAGAGCAGCTGGAACATAATGAAGTCTACAAGGTTAAAGTTTTCTCTTCAGTTATTGTTCTTTCTGCTGCTTGGTTTGATGGATCTGAGAGCTTTTGTTTTTATTATTGTTATTATAATTATCATTAATATTTTACTCTCTAGAAGCTTTAAAATAGTGTTTGTGTTTGAAAAAATTGATTTAAGAATTGAACAGAAACATCTGTCCTTCTGAAAATCGCCCAAAGGCACGGAGACAAAGTCAAAGGATGCAACCTGTAACTTTCTCTTCCTTCATGTCAGGACCATCATCCATGATTTATATAAAATGCATATAGCAACAGTAGCACTTTAGTTTGGACTTTATGATTTCTGTAACTGGAAAATATTATTTTGTTTAAAGACAGAAGTGACCGCATAGTTGCAACATCAAAGGGAAATATTAATTAATTAGCATCAAGTATATTTGTTGCTTAAGCGTTTGCACTATAACTTAAGTAGGATTATAACTTTTAAAGAAGGAAAGATTTCAGATATTTAGTTCACTGTTTCAGTTATTTTATATGAAATTAAAACATTTACGTTGGTCAAATATGATGCTCTAAATCAAATAAAAGTTTGAAAATAAATGATGTATTTTTAAATGCTGCAACAAATGTTCACAAAAAGTAACTATAATTAAAACCAGTTAAACAAAATCAAATGTTTGAATCATGCTTAACCAAATGCCAGGCTGGAGAGCTGAACCTAAAGTATACGTAGAAAGATTTCAACATCTGAGCAGTTTTTAATGTTTTTATCACATATAAATGTCACAGCAGTGGGTCCTGGCCCAATGCTTTGTGTTTTTGCTTTTCTTTGACTCTTGTTTTTCTTGGTTTTTGTTCTTCTTATTTATCAGGCTCTCAGTAATCTTAGTTCTCCCTCCCTCAGTGTTCATTTCAGCCTGTGTTTAGTTTCTGTTCCCGTGTCCCACGTTTCATCGTTTCATGTCGAGTCAGCCCTGTCTCTCTGTTTCCTGTGTCTCCCCAGTCAGCCCCGCCTCCCTCGGGCACTCATGTGTGATACAGAGTAATAAACCTGACTACATTTACTACACTCTCTTTATTACCTGTTACTTTAAAATTCATACACTAATTATGTCTGCCCATCTCTCTAATGTGAAGGTCAAAGGTCAACATCCCAGTGACATAAGAATAATCCCAAAGGGGCAAAGGCAGCGGTTAATTTAGCACATTTAGCATTAAGGGTACAGCAAGGATATACTTTTACTTATTGTGGCAGGGGTGTGGTCTCTGGCCTGCTGCAGTGGAGGCTGGTGGCGGGACGTTGGACGGCACAGGTGAGGGTGATGGAGCTCATGACTTTCCCCTTTATAGTGACGGAGGAGACTGGCGTGGGGGAAGCGTGTAGTGGAGGAAGCCGAGGAGAGAGCTGGTTTCTGGCTACAAAGACGGCGTCAAACCAGAAAAGATTGCTCGTGGTCAAATAATGTGTCAATCACCTGTGAATCAAACTGTGTGTGGCTCAGTTCATGTCACAGTGTTGTTTAGTATATCTTCACTTGTCTCACTCTCCTTCTGTTCTGTCCATCAGGACGATCCTCAGCGCTTACACAGATCCTCCATCGATGTTTTGCATCCAATCAGTGATCAGTTCTACAAGGAGGCCTGGATGTTCACCAGCGCTCGCTACACCTCCATCTACCAGAAGGTGAGTGTACTCCTTTGTACTCAGATTAACATTTTACTTCTTAAAATACATTTTCATATATGAGCTTTCTATTATTTCATGGCCATTTAATCAATATTAAAATTACAAGCATATCAACAAAGGTGAAGCTGGTTTTTTCCACTTGCTGTCACACAGTCATGGAGGAATACAATAAATACATAATCAGTCATAGATCCTGAACAATGACATTAAAACAAAGTCTGTGGCTCTAAAAACTAAACAGTATAAAGACATGCTCCAAGCTGCTGTTTCTCTCCTACTCCTCTAGGTTTTCCACTGTCGGCCATCCAGCGATGCTGGAGGGCTACCTGGCCAATGCTGGCCTACACAAAGAGGTCCCGGCTCGGAGGAGCTGAAGAAGATCCTTGCCTTCCTCGTCAGTTTCCTCTTCAGTTCCTATCCCAACAAAACCTTCTTGCACCTATTAGCTCCAAAGAGGCTATGGTGCCCGTGGAGGTCTGGACCTGAGGCCTGTGCTCATCACGTGGATAGAAAACACTCTGACACCATTCTGGAGGTCTGATGGGACTCTGACCAAAACACAGATGAAATAAAACTTGTGGCTGGAGCTTTTAAAATTACTTTTTCACCTCATAGATTAATGCTCATGATTGCATGTTAGCAAGACAGCATCTCCCCAAGGTGAAACTCTCAGGAGACATTTACTCTTAAACTGTAATCTGGTTGAGACTACTTGAGGAGATCTTAGTAGCGAGTATGTGGATTTAGTCTCTTCACCAACAGCAGACAGACCCATGCCAAGAAAGCAGACATGTTCTCAAAGAAAGCCGAGAGCAGAGATTGGAAAAAGCTAAAAAGCTGCAGCTTCAGACGACTATCTGCCTGTAAGGCTGAAAAAGTCCAGTTACGCTCTATTTTGGAAAAGCTCCCAGTTTTGGTGACCTGGACTTTTATTTCCCCTCTTCTGCTACAGATGTTGACTGTGACCTCAGAGGCCAACTGGACCACACAGCTGCAGCAGGAGTGAGGGAGAGGAGTCTTCATCCAGCTTCAAAGAAAACATCCAGGTAAAGTGACGTGGATCAGCGGATAAAGCCGTCTCCACTTTCAAAGGAGATCCTCTGAGAGAGAGACTCTCTGAGCCGTTTTAGCCTCAAATTATAGGACTTTATAGTACAGCAACACTTTTAAAGGACAAAAATAAGATAAACTGTGACTGTAATACAAACAAAGTATTGCATGTGTTTTTAAAAGTGTTCCTCCGATGGGCAGGATATCACTATTAGACTGTCCCACCAGCCAACTTCAACAAGAGACCACAGCAGCATTCAGTGATCAGCACAGATGTTCCTCTAACACTCAGCATCTGATCCCTGTTGGTCTGTGTGCTTCTGCTTTTGCTCAGTTAGAAACCCTGCAGCAACCCGACCCAAAACTGTGTCTTCTTGTTGGCCTCAACGTTGAAGTGTCAAACGTCCAACATCTGGAAAGGAAACCACGCCAGTGTACTGTGATGTTTCACCAACATGTGGCAGACGCTGGTCCTGCCTTTCATGCTGACATCAGCAGAGAGCCCCGCCTACCTCAAAGCCTCCCCTGTCATGTATTGATCAGGATGATTATGAAGATGAGCGAGTGCAAATAAGACTGTAAAAGTCCACGAGCAGAATGTTTGGATGCTTTCTAATGATTCATGAATATCATGAGAGTGTTTGTGTGTTTTGTCTTTTCTTTGCTGACGTTTGTTACTAACAAAGACAATTTACGCTCTGTGTGTGTTTTCATCCTTACCAGCTGCACTCTAACTGCAATGAAGGAAACAAACTGTAGAAATGGTCGACTCAGTGACTTCATAAAATATTGAAGTGGTTCAGGTAGAGCCAGTTTTTAAATGACCATGAACACTGAGCGTATTGTATCTGTACAGCATGTTTTTCTATTAGACAGATTTGTAACAGAGGCCTTGCTCTCAGTAAGTTTGAAATCCTTTTCTGATTTCTTTTGTAATCTCTGATCTTTGTGTATCCTGCTCAGTTTGCATGCTGCCTGTAGGAGTTTCTGTCTTTGTATTTGAAGAGAATTCATTGAATATACTCAGCTGCTTCCCTTTGGTGCCTCACACATCACTGAAGTTTTTCAGTGTCCAGTTATTTGTTTTTAATAGCTGTTTGAATTCTCTGTATGTTTGACCCTGTAGACTGTTTAATGGACTGCTCGTCTTCCTGTTTGTAACCACTGCCTGTTTAGGACTAAAGATTTGGATTTTTGACTTTAACACAGCCTCTGCGTGTCGTCCCTTTGTGTCCTCGTCCTCTGTGAATGTGTCACAGATGTTTCCATGATAATAACACAGCTTTCCCACAGTGGCTTGCAGCAGCATTTATTCACAGCACATTTGAGAAAGGTTCAGATTAACTCGATGAGTTTATATTCAGAATGATTCTGACAGTGGGCCACTGTGAATTGTGATCTTTCATCAGGTCAATGTTTAAGTTCAGTGTTTCAAAGCAGGAGCTATGAACAGTCATCATGTTGGCATTATTGATTGCAGTTATGTTGATTGCAGTTATTTACATCAGACTTCTTCTCTGAGATAAGAGCACCATTTGTGGGAAAGATGACAGTATTTCCAGGCTGGATGCTGTTTGCAGGGAGAACTGAATGAAAGTCTCCTGCACCTCAGCGCTGAGGTCCACACCTGTGAACACAGATGAGGTCAATCTGCTGCAGCACGTAGAGCTTTACTGATCAGCAGGTTCAAAGGATTCAGCAGAGTGTAGAGTCAGAGCTAAATGCCACATCACCATAGAGTTTGTTAACAACAGCTTTCTTTGCCCTTTGTCTCGATGGACTGAATCAGGGATACTCGTCATACTTCACCTCAACCACGTCACTGAGAGACCCCAGCCTGACACAGCAGCAGAGATGATGAAAGCAGAAACAGCAAACAGATGCTTCAGTTGTGTTTCTCTCTGTGTGTGCGCTCACGCCCACTTGTGTGTGTGAACTTTCCACGTACCTCAGCTTGTTTCTCCAACATGAGCCATCAGGGCTGAAAAACATCACTAACACATGAATTCTTTCTCTTTTTGTTATCACCTGTGATCATGTGTCTTATGTTTCTGTCATTCACCAGTTCTTGTATAGTTACGTGTAACTAGACTTCTGTGGGACGTAAATGATTGTTTTGTATGCAGATCTGTACAAAGGATGGAAACACTTGATTACAAAGGAGATCTCAGCTGTGTTGTTGTGGATGGACTTCAACGTATTTGTTAAAAAAGAGAATAAAGCAAAGTGTTTTAGCTGTTTGGGAGTTTTTGTTTGATTCGATTCAGTTTTATTTCTATGGAGTCAAATAATAAGAAAGGCTCTAGAACAGCCCTGAGTTTGTCCAGGTGACACTCCTCTGAAGAACAAAGACAAAGAGGAAGAAGGGGATTCGTTTTCAAGTCTTGTTTCTTTCAAAATAAAAGCTGAAATGTTTTGGAAGCATGATAATATTTCAGCCAGGATGCCGTCTCCAAGGAGACCTGCACCTCAGCGCTGAGCTCCACATCACGCCCTGTGAAAGCACAGATATAAATCTGCTGCAGGGAGAAGAACTTTACCCAACACAAGTGTAGAAGTAGACATTTGACTTTACCTACAACCTGTTAACAACAAAGCTTTCATTGCCTCTGCTGTTGATGTCATGTAGGACTAATCATACTTCACATCAGCCATGCACACGTCAGAGGATCTCCAGGCTTTCAGTAATAAAGCCAAGCAGATGATGTGAACATAGCAATAGTAAAACATGCATCATAATCAGCTGTATGTGTCGACTATGTGGCACCTCAGTCTTGTTGGCATGAAGAAAAGTTGTGTAACATGTAGCATAAGGGCTGCAAAGACATCATGTAGACAGCAGTCGTCTGTTAGTCGTAACGTATCTCCTGTTAAAGAGTTAAATGTGCGTTCTCCATCTCTGTCCTCTCACAGCTCGCCGTACACCAACTCCAGCTGTGGTAACCATGGCTGTGCCCATCAACACGCTGAAGCTGAGACGCCACCCGTCACTATGGCGACTCCAATAGGGTTACCTGTCAGCTGTGGACGCATGAAAGGAAAACAGCAGAAACACAGACATGTTTACTGGAACATTTCCTATTGACAGCTTCATGGAAAAGTGGGTTTAAACACTTTTCTATGTTTTATTTTGTTTATTTATGGATTTATTGTGAAAGGAATTTCAAAGTTTTAATTTGACCTTTCCCCTGTTTTTCATACAGACTGGAGACGAATGGATGGTGCTTTCTTTGTTTGTCTAAAGATAATGAATAAAACTCTACACACATCTTAAACCACCAATGGAAAGTATATAAGACACAAACTGAGCTTATATGATACTAAGGACCCTGGAGGTCAGTCCACCTTTATAATTCAGCACAGCCTGGAGTCTCTTAGTCAAGCTTGTTTGTGTTTTCTGTGAGGAAGTTTTCAGCAGCAGCTCTTTTCTTGGATGTTGGTTCCCTTTGTTTCCATCCTCTGTTAAGATGTTTCAGTAATGTTGAGGTCTGGGGAGGCCAATCCATGGCTGACGTCCTGTGATGCTGCATTAGCAGTTTGTTCATAGTGAAAAATGAAGCCACTGCCAATCAGACATTTGCACAGTGGATCAACTTCT
This sequence comes from Diplotaxodon limnothrissa, assembly GCF_057381915.1. Taxonomy (NCBI): domain Eukaryota; kingdom Metazoa; phylum Chordata; class Actinopteri; order Cichliformes; family Cichlidae; genus Diplotaxodon; species Diplotaxodon limnothrissa. The sequence goes on along the minus strand of NW_028188558.1, from coordinate 42,328 downwards.
GATGGTACTGTCCTGAATTCCACACCTATAATATGTTTGCACATCCTGATGAATATGTGCAGCTGATTTTCAGTCCAGTTCCTGTGTGACAGACGCCAGTCTTTCTGCCTGTGTCCTTCCTTAACAATAGAGCCATCCTTCCACTGAGACTGTTTCTGATGAGGCTTCACTGAGCAGTAGATGGATCCCTCAGCTCATCTAATCGTCCTATTTCTAACACATGACTGTCAGAAACTGTTAATCTGCTGCAGCTCTTTAACTCCTCCACTTCTTTTTTTGTAATCTCTTAGTTTCCTCATCTTTTAAGGTGGCACTGCACACCAGATCCAAAGTCAACATGCTGTTATATAATGGAGTTGAACCTGTAATGGAGTTTGATTTAAACCAATCAGCAATTAAGTGAATGATGATGAGCAAAGATGGTGGAGGTGGTGGATGAAGACCCGGACAGCTGTGGTTGGCTCCTCGTATAGAGCAGAGTGAGGTTGTGTTTGCACATTATTATAAAACCATGTTCACCATATATTTTAGCTGCAGACAATAACATGATTTCTTTGCTGTGGTGATTTTATTCCACTTTGGTAAAATGGGAAACCATCATTTCTTGCTGTAATTCACACATTATTCCAAGAGCCTCAACACAAGCCTTGTAGTCCGACCATATATAGACAAATCAATAGTTGTGTTTGTAACAGCTCATGAACATGAATCGTTCCACATTACTTTAAAATCATTGTAAACTAAACTGGAATAAATGAGTGTTTATATATAGTTTTGTCTCAGCTGTTCATACACAGTGTTTCAGTTCTTATCAGAGTCCCACCGTCTCACTGTGGTGAACCTTTAGCTCTGTTGTAAGCGTGTTGTTAGACCAGGTTTCCCTCATTTAAAAATAATCTCTCATTAGAAATGGACATGATGTCTAAGACATAGAAATGCTTATTATGGGTTCACTTGATGTCACTGAAAAGATGCACATGGGTAACGTGCAGGCCATCCAGCTCCGAGGTTTATCTCCTCACCTCGAGTCTGCGACACTCTCTCCGTGTCCTCTCAGATAAGGGCGCGCACATTTCTGCACGATCTTCTAAATTACAAAGAGCGATTCACAAAACAGAAGCTCACAAAACACTCATCACAAACCAAAAATGGCTCCACTGAGCGTCAAACTGTCACCAGAATTTACTGATAATCTAAAGACTCACAGAACTCATTTTGTCTCATTGTGTCTTAGTTTGAGACATAAGTGCATGATCATAATACTGTGTAGTTAGATGAGACAGAGCTGATGCTTGCTCTTAATTATCCTCTTCATGTTTCCCCAGCCTCAGCAGTGGAAGCTACCATGGATAGAAAGACTATGACTCATCTTAAATCTCAAATCTTTGTCTCCAAAGAGCTGCTGATGTGTCCGATATGATCCACAAGCTTAAACTAGGATTATAAGTGTGTGCAGTGATGTGTGTGAAACCTCTGAGGACTCACACGTGTGTGCTTCAGCCCACACACACATATGAAGCACTGCGACCTCACACAGAAGTGTTTTACACATCCAGCCTGAATCCTGATCATTTCTACAGTTTATTAAGTTCAGCTTCACCTGAACATCAGTGATGAAGCTGCTCTGACTCCATCACAGCTCACAGCTGTTGGAATGAGTCAAACAATGAAGAAGGTTCAGAAACAGCTGATGATTTTACAGAAACATGATGCAAACATGAAAATGGACACATGATTTTTTATTAACAGACACTGTTTATGTTTCACTGTGCATGACGTCATCAACACTGACACCAGGGGGCGCTCATCACCAGCCTGAGGAAGTGTGATAATGGGGGGAGACGCAGTGTTGTGTGTACTGCAGTCGGACAGAAGGAAAAACTTCCTCCTGAAAACATTTTCATCCTTCCCAAAAGTGTTTGAGTCAAATGTTACAAATATATAAATACAATAAAACACAGGGTCTTACATAAAATTAGTGATGCAGTTGTGCACTGAGCACCTTTCCAATGTTCCTTCCTCAGATGAGTCCAGCTGCTGAACACATTAACATCTGTATGTAAATGTAGCCGAGAACCAACCTGAGCACTGCTGGGAAAATACAAAGGCAACCATCAAAGTGCTGTATTATCTTATTTATGTTGAATGTTGACTTAGATCCACACCACGATTTATGAAACTATAGAACTAAAATAACAACAATCGTCTGCTTCTTTAAAATTTCTTTCATTACATCAAACCAGTGAAAACTGAAAAAAACAAAGAGCTGTTAGCATGTTTAGACCAACTTTGAGACAGAGACTGTAAAGTTCTGCACTTTAAATCCTGCCTGTGTTCCTGCAAATGATTCACACTGAAAGTATCTTAGTTTAGTATTGAGTGAGCCACAAAGCAGCCTGATAGCTTTAAAACAGTAAAAGTAAATGAAATTGACAGTTTCAGTGTAGCTGGATCTATTATTGGGGGGTCATGGCCCCCGTAACCCCGCCTGGTCCTGAGGTCAAATCCACCATCTTTGTTTCAGTGCTTCATGTTCTCCCGTGTTTGTGTGCGTCCTCTCCGGTACTCCGGCTTCCTCCCACAGTCCAAACACATGCAGTTAGTGGGGTCAGGTTAGCTGTGAGTGGTTGTGTCTCTGTGTTATTCCACCTTAATAAATGACTTCCTGTTAGCATGAAGTGCTTCTGTAGGACTGATGTCATTTTCATGGTTGGATCATTTAAATGAAGCTGGACTCAGATGCAGTAAATAAGCTGATTGATCATTAATGAATAAAGCTGGTCAAACTGCATCACGTGGACACATGTGATTGTGCGTTGTAGTATTGATCCCAATGCTGGTATCAGTCCTGGATCAATAACACTGGATGGATGCGTTCAGCATGGAGCCCTGAGCTGTGTTACAGACAAACATGGAAACTGACAGGTCTGTGTCATTCACAGTCTGTAACACTTCTAAACAACAGAGGCTGACCCAAGTGCCTCAGAGCCAGGCACGCTCACATCACAGCTCTCTAAATAAGCCAGTTTCAAAATAAGAGCTGAAAGCTGTGTTTGCTTGTGTTAGCTTATTATTGTGGAGACTAACATTCAGTGATCATGTGTTCAGACTCATAATGATTACTCTCAGAAATCCTGATCTTTGTATTTACTGTGTGTTGGATCAATAACTGAGATTCATGGTATCACACAGCTGTGCTGCTGCTGATGTCAGCACATCTGGAACAATACGAGGTATCTGCTAGCAGACTGAGCAGGACGTGAGACCTGTGGACTGTTTAAAGCTGTCCCTCCACAGCTCACTCAGACCTGATCCACACCTCAGTGATATTCTCTGACTTCCTCAGTAGAGACAGAAACCATTCAGATCTGGGACCATCAGCTGACTGATGATGTCACACAGACTGTGTTTTTCAGGAACAGTGATTCTGATGTGAGCCTGCTAGCTGACAGCAGACCTGATGAAAGCACATGTTCACATCTGTGAGGACAGACTGGACTCTTTGACTGCACCTTGGTTCTCCTCAGAGGTCTGTACAGGAGCATGTCCACCCCCACTGAAGATCTCAGTCACTGTGAAACATAGAAAGCTGCTTGTGTGGCCTCTGCCTCACATGTAGATACAGCTACAGGTTTCTCTGTCAGTCAGACTGAAACAGTGTCCTGATGCTGCATCATTCAGCTCTGTGCCCCAGTCAGCATCACTGGGAGCTACCAGTGTTTCTGCCCTTTTCCTGTAACACTACACTCAGCACAGGCTCAGCTGGTATCCAGTGTTGGACTTTGGCTTCAGCTGCTGTGATAGATCCTCTAACATAGATCAGCTCTGCTACATGTTGTTAGATAAGTGCAGCTGCTGTCATGTCCTGATGTTTCTCTGGCTCAGCAGCTTCTCCATCAGAGGTTCACATGGAGCTGATCCAGTATCTCCAGTAACTGTGTTCTGTGCCTCACTGGTTCATCCTTCTGTCTGTGTGACGTCAGTCAGATGTTGAAGTTAAACTCTGTAATCTTCACTGTGTCACAGAGTTCAGTGAGTCCCGTTATTCACAGTATCAATCAGATCATCAGAGAACAGCTGATCAGCAATCAGTGGTGCCAACAGCGCCTCCTGTGGTGAGAGGATGCAATAATGCAATGTAGCATTTTTCCACTCAACACTTGCAGTCATGGAAACTGTCTGTTGGATCTGTGTGACGTTGCTTTCTTGGTTAGAGTTCCTCACAAATGTCCAGATGATTCTTCTAATGAGGCGTCGACCATGTTTGCAGCTCTTTGGAAGAAAACGTCGCCCTTTGCCATCCTTACTTTTCTTTGACTTCTTCAAATGCAGCTGAACTCCAGCTGGTATTTTCTTGGACTTTGCAGCTGTTTCTGGTCATCAGTTCATTCCTGCAAACCTCTGAAGCTGAACAACAATGATGCTGCATTGCTGGCTGATCCCAAAAGGTTGATTCTGTTCATCTGGACGTTTTCAGAAACGTTTGCTCACTGATCAGGTGACTTCTTCAGTCTCAGCTGACTGCAGCTTTACAAGCTTACAAACAGCACATTTGCACAATGACTGAAAGCAGCAGCACCTGATATATATGATACTAATATAATACATATACATATATAATCCATACTAATGATGAAGGAACTGAGCTCACAGTCCATTGTTCATTCAGTGAACTACTCAGTTTATTTTGGGCCTCAGAAATGCTCACTCTGTTTGTACATCACTGTCAGCAATAGACTCATTCTGCTGTGTGGACAGGAACACATGTGACATCACTTCCTGTTTGTTTGTGACTGAAGAAGTTTACAAGGAATCATTTAGAAGAGTT
>NW_028188558.1:2500-32500 GCF_057381915.1 Diplotaxodon limnothrissa | reverse complement strand
GACGTTCTCTACGCGTTGAGACGTTCCCCGTCCGTCGGCTAAACGCTTGATTGAAACTTCAATGCGACAGTGACACCAAGTAGAATTATAAATGTCACATAGCCCCAAACATGTCTTTTTCAAAGCCTGCGGTGAAGAGAAAGGTTGGTGATGAGCACCGACAATTTCAGGAAAAGTGGGAAATGCAATATTTCTTTGTTGAGCACAGGGGCACCCCGACCTGTCTTATTTGCACAGAGAAAGTTGCGCTGCACAAGGAATACAATTTGAAACGTCATTACACAACTAGACATGCTGAGCTGGATGCAAAATACCAGGGAGACGAGAGAGCGAACCGGGTTGCCAGTCTTAAAACAGATCTACTGAGGCAGCAAGATTTCTCCAAGAAAGCAACCAAAGAGAATAATGCAGCAGTCGGAGCCACGTGGTTAGTGAGATGATTGCTAAAGCAGGGAAGCCATTCACAGAAGGTGCATTTGTCTAAAAGTGCATATTGCAGGCTGCAAATATAGTCTGTCCGGGAAAGAAAGGTCAGTTTAGCAACATCAGCCTTTCTGCCAACACCGCAGCAGATCGCATTTCTGACCTGTCAAGTGACATTTATGACCAACTGTGTGAGAAAGCCAAATGTTTCAGTGTATACTCAGTCGCTCTTGATGAGACCACAGACATCACCGACACTGCCCAGCTCCCAATGTATGTCCGTGGTGTTGATGACAGTTTTGAAGTGATGGAGGAGCTGCTCACAGTAATTCCAATGCATGGCCAGACCACCGCTCAGCAGATATTTACAAGCTGTGTGATGCCATTGAGAATGTTGGTTTGCCATGGAAGAGGTTTGTTGGAATAACAACAGATGGAGCGCCATCAATGACAGGGAGGAAACATGGACTGGTGGCACAAAACAAACTGGAAGAGGAAGGCGTGGAGGAGGCCATTGCTCTGCACTGCATCATCCATCAGCAGGTCCTTTGCAGCAAATGCCTGAAGTTTGACAATGTGATGTCTATTGTTGTGAAATGCATCAACCAAATCAGATCCAGGGGCTTAAAGCACCGAAGGTTCTGTGCTTTTTTAGAGGAAATGGAGTCAGAATATGGGGATGTGCTCGACTTCACTGAGGTACGTTGGCTCAGCAGGGGAAATGTATTAAAGAGACTTTTTGAGTTGAGAGCAGAAGTGAAGCCTTCATGGAGAAGGATGGAGTTAGTGTTCCTGTGCTAACTCATCCCAAATGGCTCATGGACTCAGCTTTTCTTGTTGATATGACACATGAGCTTAATGTACTGAACAAGACGTTACAAGGCCAGGGGCAACTTGTCAGTGCTGCCTATGACAACGTGAGAGCATTCTCCACAAAACTGGCGCTCTGGAAAGCTCAGCTCTCTCAGACAAACCTTTGCCATTTCCCAGCATGCAAGGCACTCGTGGATGCAGGCACACCATTCAGTGCTGACGAGTATGTTGATGTCATTTTGAGGCTACAGGAGGAATTTGATCACAGATTTGCTGACTTCAAGACACACAGAGCCACCTTTCACATTTTTGCGGACCCCTTCTCCTTTGATGTGCAAGATGCCCCTTCTGTGCTTCAAATGGAGCTCATTGAGCTGCAGTGCAACTCTGAACTCAAAGCAAAGTTCAGGGAGGTGAGTGGAAAAGCAGACAAGCTTGGACAATTTTTGAGAGACTTGAGCCCTAGTTTCCCTCGGCTTTCCCGAATGTTCAAGCGGACCATGTGCCTTTTTGGTAGCACATACTTGTGCCAAAAGCTCTTCTCCACTTTGAACTTCAATAAGTCCAAGTACAGGTCCAGACTTACGGATGATCAGCTTCAAGACATACTGAGGGTCGCAACTGCTTCCTCCCTCAGGCCAAATCTGGCTCGGCTATGCGAGAGGAAACGCTGCCAGGTCTCTAGCAGCAAGGAGTAGGCAAGAGAAGCCATGTTCAGAAGAACAGTTCATTTTCTACAGTGTTCCATTCATGTTCAGAAGAAGGTTATAGAACTGTTAATACAGACATTTCAATCTAAACAATGCAGATATAGAAGACTGAAAGAAACACACAAGTTCACTGACTAAAAATATCTTATTATTGTTTTATTTATGTATTACAGATTGATTTATTTTCTTATTAATTCTTAATTTGTTTATTCATTTTTCATATTTTGTGTTAAAAAATAAAAATAAAGAGATTTGAGAAGATTGGAATTTTTTAACCATGCCTTTCTTGTGGAAAACCTAATGCGGCCCAGCCTCACCCAGACTCTGCCTGCAGCGGCCCCCAGCTAAATTGAGTTTGAGACCCCTGTCCTACACCATAAATCAGTAAGAGAGGGTACGACCTCTCTCATGGCCCCAAGTGGTGTGTGCATGCCAGAGCACTCTGGAAGGCACACAGAGTCTTTACAGACTACTCAGGATCAAACCTCTATCATCATGCAATCAATTATACAACTCTAAGCATATATGAGTAAATATTTCTAAGCATAAATGACAATCAACAATATAAACCTTACAGCTGGTTTTAATAACAGAATTCATTTGTTTCTCAAACGAGAAAGAGCTATCGAGAAACACTCCTAAATCTTTAGTTCTTAACTTTTCCAGTGGGCCAAGGTCAACATTATCTGCTAATGCTAAATAGGCTGCCGTTATTAACTAATGCTAATTTGACATGAATTAGCATTATGCACTAATGCTAACACTTACTTTTTTTAAAAATGTGAGTAGCTAATGCTAACACTATTTCCCTTAACTTTATAACAATGTGAACGGCTAATGCTAACACTCTTTTTCCTAGCATTATAACATCTGAGCTGCTAATGCTAAGTAGGCTGCCATTAGCACCTACGTCTAATTTAAGGCAAATACGCATTAGAACCTAATGCTCATATCGTTTTCCTTTGCTTTATAACAATGTGAGCAGCTACTGCTAAATAGCATTAGCTAATAACAGCAGTCTAATTTAATGCAAGTTAGCCTCATTTGCATTACAACGATGTGAGGAGTTAACGCTAAGTATGCTGCCATTAGTGGCTAATTCTAATTAGGGGTGAATAAATATTACCAGCTAATGCTAATATCGTATTCTCTTCCCTTTTAACAATGTGAGCAGCTAGTGCTAGGTAGGCTGATGCTAGCAGCTAATGCTAAAGCTAATTTAATGTGAATTAGCATCACATTAGTGAGGAGTTAATGCTAAGTAGACTGCCATTAGCAGGTAATGCTAATTTTAGGTGAATAGGAATTGGCAGATAATGCTAATACCATATTTTCTTGCTTTATAACAATGTGACCAGCTAATACTATGTAGGTTGTCGTTATTAGCTAATACTAATTTGAGGTGAATTAGCATTATCCCCTTATGCTAACAATGTTTTTTCTTACGTTTTAACAATACAAGTAGCTAATGTGAACACTTTTTTTTTTTTATTGAATTCTAATTTTTCCCTTGCGATGTGAAGAGTTAATGCTAAATAGGATGCCATTAGTGGCTAATTCTAATTTTAGATGAGAAAGCATTAGAAGCTAATGCTAATACCATATTTTCTTGCTTTATATCAATATTAGTAGGTAATGCTAAGTACGTTAGCCATTATTAGCTAATGCTAATTTGATGAGAATTAGCATTATCCGATAATGGTAACTCTTTTCCCCTGCATTATAACAATGTCAGGAGTTAATGCTAAGTAGACTGCCATTAGGGGCTAACTCTAATTAGGGGTGAATAATTATTAGCAGCTAATACTAATACCGTTTTCTCTTTTTCCTTATAACAACTTGAGCAGCTAATGCTAATTTGATGCGAATTAGCATTATTTTAGTGAGCAGTTAATGCTAAGTAGGCTGCCATTATTAACTAATACTACGTTGACGTGAATTAGCATTATGCGCTACTGCTAATACTGTTTTCTCTTACTTATTAAAAATGATAGTAGCTAATACTAATACTAACTAATACTCTTTTCCGTTGGGTAACAACAAAGTGAGGAATTAATGCTAAGTTGGCTGCTTTTAGCGGCTTATTCTAATTAGGGGTGAATAATTATTAGCAGCAAATGCTAATACCGTTTTCTCTTTCCTTATAACAATATGAGCAGTTAATGCTAATTTGATGTAAATTAGCATTATATTAGTGAGGAGTTAATGCTAAGTAGGCTGCCATTAGCAGCTAAAGGTAATTTGAGGTGAATAAGCACTAGTAGCTAATGCCAATACCCTTTTCTCTTGTGTTATAATGATGTGAAACGTTAATATTGTTCTCAAACAACAGAATGAGAATGAAATATTGATTCTAACAGGGCCCATAAACAGCATTAGCTTAGCAGCATTAGCTTATCAGAGTCTCCATCATGGTCACACAAATCCTTAGCGGAGCAAAGTGGCCTACTTAGCAATAGCTGCTGTAGAAAGCAAAGGGAAAACAGTATTAGCATTAGCTGCTAAATGTGCACTTGAGAACAAATCTATTGTGAATTCAGCCGTGAATGTAGTGTTTCCAGTAAGCTTCCATTTCCAAATGTTAGCTGCTCCTGTCTGCCTCTTTGTCACACACACAGACTGAAATGATTCACAGCCTTGTTTCATCCTTCTGTCAGTGTCACTGAGACTGTGGACATACAGCATGGGAAACACACACATGGCTGATACTTGTATCTAAAGTTACAAAATGTTGTCTCTGTCCAAATATTACCTAACTGTAAGTCTACTTTTAATGAAACTCTCAACATGACTTATCAGTTATCATTAATGTTCCTGCAAACAGACTCCTTGAAGACCCCCTACATAAATATCCATGAACTATCCAGCTAGACTAGTGTGTCTGTCCCTGAAAATATTCCTGCATGTGTGATTGTTCATGTCTCATCTGCAGGAAACAAACAGGAAGTGAGTGAAAGACACAGGAAATGATTCCAGCTCTTCCTCCTATATCAGACATTCTCTCCATACCTGAGAGTGTCCAGTCTCCAGCCTGGATCCTTCAGTCCAGCCGACAGAAGCTTCATTCCTGAGAGACCTGGATGATTGTAGCTCAGGTCCAGCTCTCTCAGATGGGAGGGGTTGGAGGTCAGAGCTGAGGCCAGAGAAGTACAGCCTTCCTCTGTGATCAGACAGCCTGACAGACTGCAGACACACAAAACAACAATCCATCTGTTATCCATCTCTATAGCAGCATAACTAAGTGATGGTTCAGGGTCACCTGATCCAGCTCTAACTATAAGTTTTATCAAAAAGGAAAGTTTGAAGCTGATCGTCAAAGTAGAGAGGGTGTCTGTCTCCTGAACTCAAACTGGGAGCTGCTTCCACACCCAGTCCAACATAGCCAGGCTTTCTTTGCTGCTTTGACAAAACCTCAAATCCCAGTCAGAGATGGTGAGCATCATCACAGTGATGATCATTTCTCTGTTAACCCAGGCTTTCTGCTTCAGGATCTGTGCACGCTCACAGAACAAGGAGACCTTTAAACATCATTTCACTAAATGGATGGACTGAGCTCAGCCTACAGATGAACTGGATAAATAAAGATTTGACCTCAGTGTGCTCAGTGTTCCTGTCTATTCCTAACATATTCCTAACATGATAGCTGCACTTTAGAGCTCTAAAACTGGAACTGACACATATTTAAACTCCACATGTTACTCAGTACATTCAGTTCTGACACTCGCCCACAGTCCAACAAAGGAAACATGGAGATCACATCAGTTTGTCACCAAAGTCTAATTATTCCAGAGGGCAGTGTTGATACAACTAAAGTTATTTTTAAGCAAAGTTGAGTTTTTTATTGTCGCAGTACTTCATGTCTGAAGTATCATTTAAATGCATTACACGCTGTTGATGGCAGCAAACAAACCACCCAAACAAACAGAGGTGGGAGGCTTGGGCAGACTACGTAGGATCAGCTTGTGGGAGGAGTCAGGATAAAACCAAAGAAAGACAAGCTAACAAACACCACAGTGAAGTGAGTAGCTACAAACTGCAGGCCGATTAGTGTTGTTGAAGAAGTCGGTCTGAGGAACGTTCTTAGGATCAACAAATGACGGCATGTATGAGCCTCCCTCAAGACGCACCATCACAAGAAGAACACATGAGCTGTAGAAAAAGGAGAGACTATGAAAGCCACGGCGTTACAACGTGCACCAGCTGTTGGTCTCTCTGGAGACTACTGGGCGTGGCTGGGTAACCATGGTTACTTGGGAGTTACAGTACATGATATTAATGAAGAGTGGGAGCTGCGTTCTATAGCAAACAATTTGTTATGAGGTAATCAGCTGATCTTAGTTTAACCGGAAGCCCTTCACAATAATTGCAATGCCTTTATTTTGTACAACTACCATCAGTTCGTCTGTACTGATGGTAACTTAAAGTCACACTAATGTCGTTTAGTTTCTATAGTTTATGTAGTGGAAGTATACTACAGTACCCTGATCACTGATAGGACAGATTTATGTAGATATACACCTTTGTGTTTAACATTACTGCATTATAGTACTGTGATCTTTGTCCTTATATATGGCTATATTAGCTATACTGATGTACGTACATATAACTGGATATGTAACTTATCTATTCATCTTATTTGTCATGTATTTGTATTGTGTACTTCCTTTTTGTAAGAAACCACACACATGATCACAGCCGCAAGAATCAATCAGTGAAAGAATAAAGTGTCTTAAACCAAACCTTAAGCTCTTTATTCCACATGCTGGGATCATTTGGCCTTCAGTGGTGTTCTGGCTGACACACCAGAGTGACCAGAGTGCTAAAGAGTGAATCGGACACACCAGTGTCATCTCTGATATCTCCACTACATTTAATCGTCCTTCAGCTTGTGGCTGCCGTTAGCTGGTCTGCTAGTTAGCTGATTTGCTATTTAGCCGGTGTGCTAGTTAGCCGGTTCGCTAGTCAGCTGGTGTGCTGACCAGCGAACCAGTAGGTTACAAGATGAGCTTGTCTGTCTGATGAGCCAGCTCTCTCTGTCTTGGTCATTTTGTCCTTGGGCAAAACCTAACCTACCACTACAACTGTAGCTTACCTCCACCAGTGTGTGAATGTGAGAGTGAATGAATACAGGGAGTGCAGAATTATTAGGCAAATGAGTATTTTGTCCACATCATCCTCTTCATGCATGTTGTCTTACTCCAAGCTGTATAGGCTCGAAAGCCTACTACCAATTAAGCATATTAGGTGATGTGCATCTCTGTAATGAGAAGGGGTGTGGTCTAATGACATCAACACCCTATATCAGGTGTGCATAATTATTAGGCAACGTCCTTTCCTTTGGCAAAATGGGTCAAAAGAAGGACTTGACAGGCTCAGAAAAGTCAAAAATAGTGAGATATCTTGCAGAGGGATGCAGCAGTCTCAAAATTGCAAAGCTTCTGAAGCGTGATCATCGAACAATCAAGCGTTTCATTCAAAATAGTCAACAGGGTCTCAAGAAGCGTGTGGAAAAACCAAGGCGCAAAATAACTGCCCATGAACTGAGAAAAGTCAAGCGTGCAGCTGCCAAGATGCCACTTGCCACCAGTTTGGCCATATTTCAGAGCTGCAACATCACTGGAGTGCCCAAGAGCACAAGGTGTGCAATACTCAGAGACATGGCCAAGGTAAGAAAGGCTGAAAGACGACCACCACTGAACAAGACACACAAGCTGAAACGTCAAGACTGGGCCAAGAAATATCTCAAGACTGGTTTTTCTAAGGTTTTATGGACTGATGAAATGAGAGTGAGCCTTGATGGGCCAGATGGATGGGCCCGTGGCTGGATTGGTAAAGGGCAGAGAGCTCCAGTCCCACTCAGACGCCAGCAAGGTGGAGGTGGAGTACTGGTTTGGGCTGGTATCATCAAAGATGAGCTTGTGGGGCCTTTTCGGGTTGAGGATGGAGTCAAGCTCAACTCCCAGTCCTACTGCCAGTTTCTGGAAGACACCTTCTTCAAGCAGTGGTACAGGAAGAAGTCTGCATCCTTCAAGAAAAACATGATTTTCATGCAGGACAATGCTCCATCACACACGTCCAAGTACTCCACAGCGTGGCTGGCAAGAAAGGGTATAAAAGAAGAAAAACTAATGACATGGCCTCCTTGTTCACCTGATCTGAACCCCATTGAGAACAATTATTTTAGAAAATTTTAGTAATTCAATAATCATGCTCATTACCTGTGTATTGTGAATAACACTGGATTTTAAACACTAGCTGTATAAAACTCTTCCTGTTAAAGGTGTGTATAAAGGAGATGAGCTGAAATGCAGACTTCATGGAGAATGTTTGCTGTCAGCATATATCAAAGACAAAGCAGAGATCCATCCAGTCTCTTCCACTAAGCCCACAGAGGGACAGACAACCACTCTCACTCACACCTGCATGAAGTTTAGATCACCAGGTAACCTAACTGCATGTCTGTGGACAGTGGGAGGAAACTGTAGAGGACCCAGAGTGAACCCACTGTAATTCTGTGATAACACTGGTTATGGAAGCCTTACAGTTACATATGGTTACTGACAAGAAACACGACCTTAGAGGCAATTTCAGTAATGAAGACCGAGTTTCTCCCTCCATACAGGATGAAAACATGACAGCACAGCAGAGATTTATATTTAAAAAGGGAGGGTGTGCACTGAAAGTGAGATACAAACTTGAACTTAAATTATGAACATCAGAAAAAGATGTAGGTGAAGTCTGGCAGGTGAAGTTTGTGCTTTAGAATAAAACAACCAAACTCCTGGAGTTGGAGACAAATGAACAAGCTGAGGATAATAAACCTGTCAGAGGGGCTGAAGCATCAGAGCTCATGTTCTTATAGGCTGGGTCTGGATTGTCCTTTGATAAGAGTTACAGAACAAAGTGTGTTTTAGAAATGCTGGAGTGAAACATTAAAACTACCATATATTTACCGAGTGACTGATGATCATTTAATTCACTATTTTAAAAAAAAGTTACAGTGCTCTTTGAACTCAGCATTTCTGATTTATTTCCCATGATTTTAACAATGAAGCGATGACAACATGTTTACTCACAGAGCTTTGTTGGAGGCTTTGACCACTGGCAGCAGCCTCAGAAGAGCCTCCTCTGAAGCAGAGTATTTCTTGAAGTCAAACTCATCCAGATCTTCTTCTGATGACAGTAAGATGAAGGTCAGAGCTGAGCACTGAGCAGGAGACAGTTTACCTGTGGAGAGACTTCCTGAAGTCCTGTATTGTTGGATCTCCTCCACTAGAGAACGATCATTCAGTTCATTCAGACAGTGGATCAGATTGATGCTTTTCTCTGCAGACAGATTCTTACTGAGCTTCTCCTTGATGTACTGGACTGTTTCCTGATTGGTCTGTGAGTTACTTCCTGTTTGTGTCATCAGGGCTCGTAGGAGAGTCTGATTGGTCTGCAGGGAAAGACCCAGGAGGAAGCGGAGGAACAAGTCCAGGTGTCCATTTGGACTCTGTAAGGCCTTGTTCACAGCACTCTGGTAGAAGTGTGTCTCTGCAGATTCTCCTGTTTCAGACTTCTTGGAGGTTGTTTGTTGTTGTTCCAGCAGATTGAGTCCAGAGTTGATGAAGGTCAGATGGACATGAAGAGCAGCCAGAAACTCCTGAACACTCAGATGGATGAAGCAGAACACCTTGTCCTGGTACAGTCCTCTCTCCTCTTTAAAGATCTGTGTGAACACTCCTGAGTACACTGAGGCTGCTCTGATATCGATGCCACACTCTGTCAGGTCTGATTCATAGAAGATCAGGTTTCCTTTCTGCAGCTGATCAAAAGCCAGTTTCCCCAGAGACTCCATCATCTTTCTGCTCTCTGGACTCCAGTGTGGATCTGTCTCAGCTCCTCCATCATACTTGACCTTCTTCACTTTGGCCTGAACCACCAGGAAGTGGATGTACATCTCAGTCAGGGTCTTGGGCAGCTGTCCTCCCTCTCTGGTTTCCAGCACATCCTCCAGAACTGTAGCAGTGATCCAGCAGAAGACTGGGATGTGACACATGATGTGGAGGCTTCGTGATGTCTTGATGTGGGAGATGATGCTGCTGGCCTGCTCCTCATCTCTGAACCTCTTCCTGAAGTACTCCTCCTTCTGTGGGTCAGTGAACCCTCTGACCTCTGTCACCATGCCAACACAGTCAGGAGGGATCTGATTGGCTGCTGCAGGTCGTGTGGTTATCCAGAGGCGAGCAGAGGGAAGCAGTTTCCCCCTGATGAGGTTTATCAGCAGCACATCCACTGAGGTGGACTTTCTAGGGTCAGTTAGGATTGTAGTTTTGTGGAAGTCCAGAGGAAGTCGACACTCATCCAGACCATCAAAGATGAACACAACCTGGAAGTCTTCAAAGCTGCAGATTCCTGCTTCTTTGGTTTCAGTAAAGAAGTGATGAACAAGTCCCACCAAGCTGAACTTTTCCTCTTTCAGCACATTCAGCTCTCTGAAAGTGAATGGAAATATGAACTGGATGTCCTGGTTGGCTTTGTCTTCAGCCCAGTCCAGGCTGTATTTCTGTGTTAAGACTGTTTTCCCAATGCCAGCCACTCCCTTTGTCAGCACTGTTCTGATTGGTTCATCTCTTCCAGGTGAGGCTTTAAAGATGTCTTCTTGTCTGATTGTTGTTTCTGGTCTGTCTGGTTTCCTGGATGCTGTTTCAATCTGTCTGACCTCATGTTCATCATTGACCTCTGCAGTCCCTCCCTCTGTGATGTAGAGCTCTGTGTAGATCTGATTCAGGACGGTTGGGTTTCCTGCTTTAGCGATGCCCTCAAACACACACTGGAACTTCTTCTTCAGCTTAGATTTAAGTTTACGATGACAAACAGCAGCTGGAAGTTCTGAATAATAATAATAAAAATACAACTTTAACAATCACATTTTACAAAATGCTGATGACAATTTCTGACCCACTGAGAAATGACTGAACACACTGGTGTCACAAGTCTCTCATTTATCCAGCAGCTTAAATCTTTAGATAAATCCTCTTACGTCTCTGCAGACGGTCAGCCAGCTCCTCCTGCTTCATTCTCCTCAGGAAGTCCACTGTGATCTTCACAAATGCCTCTCTGCTGTTTCTCCTCTGCTCATCATCCTCCCTCTGAAACTCCAAGCACTGGGGCTTATTTGGATTCAGAGCCTTCTGGATCTTCTTCAGCTCGTTCTTCACAAAAGTGATGATGTTGTCCTCCAGCAGCTGGAACAGAATATTTATGAATGACCCACCACTCTGAACTTTAGTCCACACAACATCCACTTCTTTACGATCAAGGGGCATATCATCCACGACCTCTTCACCAATTATAGGTTTGACTTTATCTGATTAACTGAGACTTTGTCCACAACTCCATGATCCCAAAACGTTGATGCTGTTCATATGAATGCAGCGATTTCAGTGGGAGAAACATTTCACTGGTGTTCAGAGCTGAACTACCAACAGGTTGATGATCAAAGCCAGAAACTTGGAGATGTTTCAGGTGACTGAGTTGATCGTACAGACAACTGGTCTTAAAGGTTCACTCTGTTTACACATACAGATCAGTATTTAAGGTTTGACTCTCATCATCCACTGGGGCACAAACTGGGCGTCATCAGGACACAACAACACAGAACAAACACCATCCCCACAGACACAGCAGCCAGCGAAGCAGAAGAACTTCACATCAAGAAGGTCCTGAGTAAATGTGAACGCTGGTTTGAGGGCGGAGTCAAGGAGGCCATTTATGTGAAAAGGAAAGACCATCTCTGAATGGAGGAGGGGCCTAAGGGTACAACTGTCACCATCTTACATGCTGTGATTGCAGCCATTCCCCAGCTCTCTGTGAACTGGACTCATGACCATTGATCAACAACCATTGATCAATGGTCCTGACAATATGCGTACCAATGATCAATGAACTGACCTCCCAGCCCATTGTTCCTTCAGTGGGCTGGTTTCAGTCATACAAATGTCCTGTTTATGAGATTGAAACCTGCAGTCAGCTGAGACTGAAGAAGTCACCTGATGATGATGAAACGTTTCTCCCACTGAAAACATCCAGATGAACAGAATCAAGCTTTTTGGGATTTACGTACCTGGATGATTGAGCATCAAGACCCAACTCTGTGACTTTTCTCAGATGAATAAATCCTCTCCTCCAGCTTTGTTTACATCTACCAGCCCTGTGGCGCTGCCCAGGGAAATAATCTATGTGAGAGGTGGAAAGTCATACAGGTGTCTGCTCCTGCCTTCAGTTATTTTATCTACTGTGTGTCAACTGGCTGAACCTACTGCAACTGTCTACTGTCTCCCTAAACTCAACAATGACTTAGTGATCTATCCATTCTCTGACCAAAGACATCCTGCTGCAGGAGGTTAACATAGCAGCACACTGATGATCCCACTCACTGTGAACAACACATTTGGACCTGATTTGCTGCTCTGGTTTACACGTGAACTTCCACTGCTGCTGTCACCAACTTGAGAGGCTCTACAGAAAAACTGGACTTGTCCATAAAAATCATAAACTACATTACAAGGACAGCATTGCTCAATCAACTCTAATTACTACTGACATGTTATCTCTTCTAACTAAGGTACAGACACTCAAACTTGCTGCTTTCAGTGAGAAGTCAAATGTCTGAATATGAGCTGGAAGCTGCTGAGAGTCCTCCTCCTTCCCGTGGGGTTTACTTTCTCTACTACTTTCACTATAAACACGCCCCTTTCATGCACCTGCAGAGGGCCACCAGCAGATGGAGCTGTCTTAAACAAATCCACTTGGATAGTTAGCTGTAGATGACTTTATCAGTATGATTGTAGGACTTTGAGTTATTCTTTAGATTTATTTAAACTCTTATATTGTGCACAAGTGTTGAGCGACCCATAATTTCTCTGTACTTTTCATAAGAGCAGCCAGACTTTCAGCTAGTTTTTCTTTGCTCTGCAGGTTTTATGAAGGTGTGTCAAAGTTGTTCTTTGGACATTAGCTGCTTATTAAATCATTTTCAGTCCTCGTACAGGAACATTCTTCAAGCTAAATCCAAGTGTGTTAGACCAGAGTTAACCTGATAGATATGTGTGGGTGTGTAACTCTTAGAAGCTGATTGGCTGCTTTTTATGGGGGCTGGGTCTTTGGAAAGTGTTTTAGTAACACACCCTGAACTGCACACTTTAACAAACAACATGAGATTTTAACAGTAATGTAAAACTCATGTGATTCACTGTTATTAAGCACAAACACATCTATGGCCCTGTTTCCATTAGTAGCTGCTCAGATCGACTCACCACAGGTCACCACGACTGGACTGGATCCACTGGTTTCCATTACAGTTGAGGACCACCTAATGTGGTCGTCTCAATACAGCCGAGTGTCAGCTCACATCATTAGTAAGTGCTAATGCTGCTAATTTACATCATATTTGTCATTTATTGCTCAAAGTTTTTGAAGAAACAGTTATTCAGCTTCATCCCCACTGATCTCGACTACAAACTGTTTCACTTTGGTTTCTGTTTAAAGCCTCGATGTTTAAAACGTTTCCCTGTGATCACATTTGCACCGTCTGATTTCAAAGTTTGTTTCTTTTGGTCATTTAGTCCACAGAGTCCTTGGTGTTCTGAAAGGGACCTATAAATAAATGCATTATTATTAATATTAAAGTAGTTGTTGTACATGTACAGACCATAAATATGGAGTCCAGCTGTGTTTGATGCTGCTGGGCAGACTGACCACTGGGAACCTCTGAGCTCTGCTGCTCCACTCTGTGGAGGAACCATGAAGGATTAGATCAACACAGGATAAAGATCCAGGAGTTTCTGCTCAAATAACTTCATCTGAATCAAGTCTGTCAAGTTTTAAACTCTCAGATTGTGAACATATCAGTAATTTTCAGTCTGTTTTCATGGACGTCCTTTCAGTGGTGATGTCAGGGATGATTTTGAAGAAGCTCATCAAACTGAACCATCAGCAGATCACTGCTCCAAAACCAGAACATGATCCGAGTCTCCCTCCACCACCAGAACACCAGCTTTACTAACGTGGTAGATCAGTGTAGTACAGATCAATAACTGATGAGTCATTTGATCAAAATCACTGAGTGCTTCACGTCTGACCCTCTGATGCTTCTGTAGACATTTTGCATATTTAATGAATGTCTGACAGTTTTACATTCATTCTATGAACACAGTGGAAATGTTGTGTTATAGTCTCCATGTTGTTTCCAGCATCATAAATTCTTCAGTTCAGAAAATTAGATTCTTTCTTCACAGCTGAAAAACAACAACATTTATTCTCTATTGAAATCTGCATCGTCCACTCCAAAGGTCACAATCTGAAGGTAACATCTGGTTTTGTTCCCTGTGGTTAACTCTGAGCATCAGTATGGTGGGATTTATCCACTACATCCACACCACTGTGGTTCAGTGTTGTCCTGATGGAGTAACAGCAGCCAGTATGATCCAGGCTTTAGCTGCTGGGTCTCTGTGTGACCTCTCAGACTGTTTAACAGATCAGACACAAAGAGAATCAGAGCAGCTCTGTTCTTTAAAGACAAACATGAACCCACTCAGGTCACACTTTCCCCACAGATATGAGCATCACTGTCCTCAAACAGCAAATGACCAAGTCAAACATTTGGATCTTTTCTCTTTCATTGTTTTCTTTTTAATGAATCTTTGGAACAATCTGAGGATGTTTCAGGTCATATTTATCCAGGAAACACAAACATGTAAAGGAGTCATCACAGCTCTCTGACCTCGTTGCTCCAGGTTCACCACTGAAGAGTGGAGGTCGATCTTTGGACCGGTCACTCCTCACAGACGGACAGCTGGACCCTGCAGACTCTGCTCTGTCCTCCTCTTCCTCCATCATCATCTTCAGTCAGTCTGAGAGGTAAACCACAAACACTCAGTGAGTTCACATTAACAGGAGGAACTGAGTTACAGTCGCTGACCTCTGACCTGTCATGTGACCATGAAACCAGGTCAATATGTCTGTAGGTTCAGTCATCCAGGTCATGTGATCTAAGGAGCTTGGAGAGAAAAGAGACGTCTTTAAGTTTCTGGAAGACGTTTCATCTGAGAAGCTTCTTCAGCTCTAAAACCAAACGGTGGAGAGTCCCAGATATTTAAACCTGAGAGGGAAAGAAAGCATGTCGCTGACCCACCACTGATGTTATTTCAAGGAGGAAACTGAGAGCCTTTGCACCAGGAGCACAAACATCAGCTCCAGCAATGATCCACTGATGTGTTTTTATTCCATGTATGAATGTTGTTATTGACAGAGATGACGTTTGTGTGTCAGTGATGCAGTGACTGTTGTTGTTACCTGTACAGGCTGGTTAGACTCTATGAAACAGATCATACAGATCTCTGCATGTTAGAAGAGACTATTAAAGGTCATGAATGAGACAAAGGCAGGGAGGCGTCCTTTACAGCTAAACAGCAGAGTGAGAGAACAGCCAGCACCTCTACATTTATCACATTATACAGCACATGTATGATACTGACAGGGATGAGAAGAATTTAGTGATTCTGATCCCATCATTGATATTACTTATTGATTCTCAGTAGCTCTGCTCTGACAGTCACCACCATCACTGAGCAGCATATCAAAGACATTTGTGCACATTAACTGCATGTTGTGGCTCAAATGTTTGTGCATGTTGGAGGCATTTCCTCTTTGTTGTGATCAGTGTTGGTCATTACTCAAAACAGTCATTATTACACATATTACACAGAACACTTTGATTAAAAGTAATGGAGTACGTTACTTCATTACTCCTCATAACATTACTTTGATGTTAAAATGAACAAATGAGCATGTAACAACATAAAGCTGAGGTACAGCCCCACACACCAACACAGATCCTGATGAGGTCACGTGATGTTTCTCTGAGTGTTTATGAACACAAATCAAAGATGAAACAGCACAAAGACACTTCAAAGTGATTCTACTGTAGAAACATGAACAGGTAGAAACCTGCAGCCTGACTGCTCATCACTTTGTTACCTGTTCAAGTTCAGCAGCAGCAGCTCACTTTATCACGGTGCTGGTCTGGGGTCAGTGTTTACTCAGCTTTAACCTCACTCTGGGTTCTTGGCTAGCCTAGCTTTAGCTTAGTGTTAGCATGCTGTGTGGCTAGCTTAGCTTTAGCTTAGTGTTAGCATGCTGTGTGGCTAGCTTAGCGTCAGAGCTCTGCAGGTGTCTCGTGTGTAAATATTAATCACAGTGACAGTAAAGGAGGTAAAGGGCTGTGACGTCATCACGTACGCTGCGTCCTCTGTGGGCTCTGACTGAACTCAAAGTACAAACTACAAGTACACAAACACGAACGTAGCTCAGAGTGGCGGACACACTCGGCCTCGTTGGTCCAGCTGTGAGTCCGTTACCGTGAACTATGGAGCGGCAGATTTGTGCTGAACTAAGCTGCACACAGCTGATGTTAGCCAGGAAACATTACACACTGACTTTAATGGAGAGACCGGAAATACAAACACACACAGTTTGTTGTGTGAAGAAATCAAACACGAGCTGAACAAACAGTAAAGTTCCTAAAGACAAACTGTTAAAGGAGGAAACAAAGCAAACTTACAGTTTCTTCACACACCAACAACAAGCTCCACTCCACACCTGGACACTAAACACGGACACACAGGTGAGCTGCTTCCTGGAAGGAGGCGGGGCTCCACCTGAAACTCAGCACAGGTGGGAGGGGCTCAGCTCTGTGTGTGCTGATGTGTTAACTTTAAAAATATGCCGTCTGACTGCTCAGACTGAGTCAGAGTAAAGTTCACATGCTGACGTGTGGAGACATGAAACCTTGTTGTAGCTGCAGGTGTGAACACACTGATCCCAGATCAGCTCTGCTGTATTTGTAACATGAACATTTCTGCTGCAAAGCTTCAAATGTTCAGCATGTTTCTCTGTTTCCAGTCTATAGATCCAGTCACACTTTCTACCTTCACCTGTGCAGTAAAGACTGAGAGCAGAGCTGAAACCAAGCGTCCAATCAGTGAGCAGCATCAACACCTGAGCTTCATTCAGACTCTGTTATTGAAGATGTTGTTGGTACAAAGTTCATCTGCTGCTCACATGAATCCATGAAAGATTTATTTCACTGAATGTTTCTTCAAAGCTCATTTCAACCTGTTGAAGTCATGACTGAAAGTGCAGACTGAGAGTGGATCACATGATGTTTGAGGTGTGTCATGTGACATGTTCAGTATTGTCACACATGTCTAGATTGTCCCTGATATCATAACTGCTCAAACACTGATGATTATATTTGAAGAATTATTCCTGATGGCAGCAAAGTTTGAATGGAGCTCTCTGTCTGTGCTGATTTGTCGCCCTCTGGAGGTCAAAGCACAAACTGCATGATGTCACTGTAACCACCACAGTGACAGGAAGTGTTTTTATGACTGAAACACTGAAATGATGCTAACGGCTGTCGTTAGGCTCACTGACAGCAGTGCTGATGTGTTCATGTCAAACACTGGCTCAGGTCAGACTCCTTCATCCTTCTCCAGCGTGAGGCCGCCCTCAGACCCACAGGAGCCCTGACCTTTGACCTCCTGACCCTAACCATTTTAGTCTTGTTGCATCTTTAAATGCAAATCCTGTGAAATGGTCAGGGGCGGCTCTAGAGAAATTTTCTTAGGGTGGCAAAATCAAAGCCTTTTCCCCCCAAACACATATGCAGGTGGTTACATGTGGTTAAAATGATTCAAATGCAGTAAGTATGCACGTTTTTCATATAAATATAGTCTATAACTTAATTATTGTCTGTACCCACATGATTACACACTTTAGTTACATGAAACATGTGAGTTTTGATGTTATGTACTGTACAGCCTGTATATTAAATACATATGTAGCCCAATAAGTATAAACTCCAGAAAGCTACACAACATGGGGCGCTTCATTTACAAACACAAGTCTAACTTAAGTTTCACTGTTTTTGTTAGAAAACAGTCACATTGTTGCAGCTTAAATGACACAAAATGTCAGAAATCTGCACTGTCATGAACAAACATGTAAACCTCATTTTTCATGATTTGTTGGATTCACCCTCTGAGGTCTGAAACACAACCGGACATTTGTGACTCCTTTGAGTTTACGTTTGTATTTCACCCTCAGATTGTTTCATTTTATTTTTTCCTCCTCTTGCTTTGTTTGGTATCTTTTCAGCTCAACTGAATTTAGTTGTTTTTTCACTGACATACTGCATTAGTATTACTATTACTATTAATGTAACTATTACTGATCTGAAATCACACAAAGAACCTAAAATCCTAGCAGTATTTTTTACTGTAAAAAAACCACAGACGTGTTGGGTAAATGTTTATAACTTGAAATGCAAATATAAATTGTACATTTTGTAAACAGATACAACTATTTATCTAAAAATGCAGCCAATACACCTGCTGTTTTTTCATTTTCTACAACCATTTAAAATAGCACTCACCTTCCTTCATTTCCACAGTGTAACATCCACCCACCTGTGTAAAATCCAAAATTCCCATGGTGTTGTTCAAAATGTGCTCTGGCACAATCATAAGCATCGCTTGCTGCTGAAAACAAGAAGAAAGCCGTCCTGCTATGGGCTGAACCATTTGTTAATGTGGAGGGGGGGACACTATGGAATATATCCAGTTCTAGCATTTATATTCACTGCTGACTGTAACTACGCTCAAACTGTTAAACTTATTTTAATAAACAACACTGTCATATGCAAAACTGGGGTGGCACTTGGGGTGGCAAGGGATCATTTTAGGGTGGCACTTGCCACCCCATGCCACCCTTCTAGATCCGCCCCTGCTGATGAAGCCAACAGGTTCGCTTCATTTGCAAAAAGCAGATATGAGTTTCTGAGGCCACAGTCTTCTGTGGCAGAAGGGGAATCAGGGGAAGCCCTGGAGGAGTCCACCACCCACCAGAAACAGGTCTGAGCTCTCACTGCAGTTGTAAAGGGGCTACACAGCCCACATGAGGCTGAGGGATGCAGCCTTCTGTCAGACTGTCACTAACACAGAGAAACACCCGTGTACACTCATACTCATGGGCACATACACCAATCAGCCTCGACCCTTTCTTCCTTTGCATTTGTGGTTTGGTGCCATAAATGCACAACATAGAAGAGCCACCTCGACGGGACAACACTCAGCGGTTCATCTGTCTCTCTTCCACAGCATGTCTTTATCCTGTCTTCCTTCTCTCACCACAACCAATCACAGCAGATGGCCCCGCCCCTCCCTGAGCCTGGTTCTGCCGGAGGTTTCTTCCTTTTAAAAGGGAGTTTTTCCTTCCCACTGTCGCCAAAGTGCTGCTCATAGGGGGTCATATTGTTGGGTTTTTCTCTGTATCTATAATTGTGCGATCTACTGTACAATATAAAGCGCCTTGAGGCGACTGCTGTTGTGATTTATATAAATAAAATTGAATTGAATTAAGAAGCTCAGAAACAAAAGTGTCTGGACTTTTTTAAGTTTCTTGAAGACATTTCATCTGAGAAGCTTCTTCAGTTTTACACTGTGTGCACAATTATTATGCCAGAACTATTTTTGAGGATTAATGTCATTATGGACCAAGGACAGTACTCTGGGTCTCCTGCAGAACAACTCGAGCTGTGATACCTGAATGAAGAGCCTCTGCTGCTTTAAAGAAGGAGGCTCGAGGCAGAGGTGAGGTGCAGACCAACCAGCTTTTATTCAGCAACTTTAACAGAAGGACCAGAAAAATAAAACTATACAGCACAGTGATGCTGACTGAAGCCACAGCATTAAACTAAACAAGCATCGGATCATCTTTAACAACATCTAATAAATAATGACAACTATTTACTCCTGTATTTCCTACAATAAAGCCTGTTCAGATATTTGTTGCTGATGGAAATGTAAAAGGCTCCCAGGAACCAAAGGACAAAAACAGAGGCAACAGTCACAGCTGCAAAGGATCCCCTAACACATAAACTGGTTCGAAGATATTTTCTAGCTCTGCAGAGGAGCTTGATTGCACGGACAGTAAAAAGTGGATTCAATAACAGCAGCGAGCGCTGAGTGATATAACGGTGCTGCGAGCAGCAGTGCAAAGGCTCACACAGAGACAGCAGCTACACTGTGTGTGGATGTGATCCACAGTCACAGCTGTGGGTTTCAGTCAGTGTGTCTCTAACTTCATGGTCACATTTCAAAGCTTATTGGAGCCAGAAGATGTTCAAGTAAAAGATTTATTGCTGTACTCGTCTACCAGGATAACAGGAGGTTCATAAAGCTGTGTAATACTTCAGCTTTCCATCATGGAGTAGTAGTTGTGTCCCTTTGTGTTTATTAGTGTGTTCACACGTCTACTTTAACTTCACTCTGTAATGAAAGGATTCAAATCCCTGATAAATACATACATGCTGACTCTGAGTCTCAGTGAAGGAGGAAAGGATGGATGAAGGCAGCCTAGTGTGGGTCATGTGTGTCCAGCAGTCATCCAGGGCCTGGATCCATCTGTAACAGGAAGACAAAGTCCAGCCTGTAATCATCCTATCAGGCACAGCGTTTCCATCCAGCATCCTGACGACGCTAACAACCCGTCAAACGTCTCCTCTGGTCCACAGAAGTCACACTTCCTGTGTCATGTTTACCTTTTTAAGTGTGCTATTCAAGCCTGTGTGACCAACTCTGACTCTCCAGATTACATCCTGGTCTCTGCTGCAGCTTCTTCTACACGACTGTTTTCTGTATAATAATATCTGCCTTTCCCGTCTCTGTCCCAGTGTGCCTGCCACTCGTCCTTCATCTTTACCTTCATTATACTCTTCACCTCACTTTCACTGTATTTTATAGTCAAACCTGCACGACTTCTTCTTGCTGCACCTTTTTAAACTTATCGTCCTGTTCATTGCATCAACACCGATATTCACAGGGAGCCATAAGAAATCCACTTCTATCCCTCTGTGTTTGATTCTATACAGTAAATGAAGTATATCAAAAACAATATGTTGCCTAGAGTCTGAAGACATATCACCTGTGCTCACTAGCACGCTGCTAGAGTCCCAGCAAACCACATACCTCCATATTAGTGCGTCCTCCACCCAGTTCAAGCCAGTAACATCACTACCAGCTCCCAGTATAAACTGCCACATCATCTGTAATTCTTTTACTCATCACCAAACTTATTTGTGGGAGAACAAATGCAGCAGCCGTTCTTTTATCTGACAGTGTTGACGCATCAGTAAATATCCTCACATGACCTGAGGACTTTCCCACTATATGAACCTGCTTTTAGTCGCCCCTCCTCCCTCGCCACAAGCTTCCTTTACAACATGACTTATAAAAAACAACTTTATTGACAATCAGCAATAACAATTACAGACAGTCTAGAAGAAGAATCACATGATCAAGGAGCAGAAGTTTATGGTTTTAATAGCTTTTACATTTTGGGAAAGTTTTAAAAACATTGTTTGGTTTTCTTTCTAAAGCGTTGAAAGGACGGCTTTGCATCAGAAAATAAGATCAGCAAATGAATCCATTAAAGTTCTTTTGCCTTGTTTGCAAAAGAAGCCAAACAACATTTGTGTTACAAAGAGAGACTTCAGAACAGATCAAAGATCACAAACATCAGGCACTGATGGAAACAGCCAAACACAGAAACAGAGGCACCAGCAGGTGAAGGAGGCCTGTTGTAGAAATGACTCTGAGTGCTCAGGTAGAAACGCATGAAGAACCAGTGCGTCTAATATTTGGAAACCAGTCTGTGTTTGAGCGTCCTGGATGAAACACAGATCATGTTGCAGAGCGAGGACGTCGTCTTTCCTCCCGAGTGTGTAACTACAGGACGTGTGCAGCAGGTTTAATCGTCCTCCTGACAGTTACTGATGAACGAGTCCTTCAGGGAGGCTCCAGGATCACTGTGGCTTTTACCAGCTGCTGCTAAACTGAGAGGTGTTGCTGCTTCATGTGTGAAGATGTTTGCATGGCTTTAACAGTGCAGACGTTCCTCATGTGCACACATTTCATATGTTTTATTGTGATGTTTAGTAACATCTGCTTCCCTCCTTCAGGCAGACGATAAAGTGAGCTCAGCCTTAAACATGTGGAGAGAACGTTTGACCGACAGTCCTGGGACGACTGCAGAACAATGGTTTGCTTTTAATGATAAAGTTTCATAATGGAAATAAATGCTGAGCCTGTTTCATGATGTTGGCCCTGCAGCATCAGGCAGGATTAATACTGTAACAAACGTGTGTCACAGTTATAATGACTTTAAATGAAGACTTGGGTTGGATGGAGATGTCAGCTGGATTTGTGCTGACTGTCACTTTAAATGTTTTCAGTTCAGCTTCTAAATCTACTTTTGTATAATGTTTGCTGAGTTTTGCACTTCATGACGCTTTTAAGAAGAGCCAATAAATCCTGACTTTACACAAAAATAAAGGTTTAATGTGTTTAGTGTGACAGTGGAGGAGAGCGCACATAATAAGAGTCATTAACAGAATGGTGACAATTATAATCTGTCTCATTTTAGGAGCAGCTCACAGGCACAACAGACTACAGAGCAATCAAAGCACCAGTTAAACGTCCATGTGACCGGCTTACAGCCAATGAACAATCAGTCCCCACTGTCCCCACCAACATCACTGTACTGGAAAGACTGTGCTGCCATGGTCAGAGATGAACTGGTACTAAAATGTAAGGCAGCTGATGTGTATGGCCTTAGCAGCACAAATGCATCACAGCTGCAACGCTGCAGTGTGTTTAAACATTTGAACATTTCTGTGGCTTCAAACCAGCAGCTGCTCTGTACTCAGTCGTGTTTGTGTGTCTGTCAAAGTGATTGTTGTCTTTAAAAAGCCTTTTGTGTTTGAGTTTTGTGAGCAGTGCCGAGCTTCTCTGTAGTCTAAGCTGAGTCGATATATTTGATTCCATGTTTGGTGTGATTTTCAAAGTCAGCAGCAGCAAACGCTGAACAAGCAAAGTTTGGGCCCATCAGAGACAGCAGTGGACCTGCTGACCTGTAGGTGTTGGAGGTGTTTGTGTGCAGCTGTGGGTCAGTCAGCTTTATTTCACTTATCCATGACAGAGCGCTGTTAGCTGTGAGTTAGCATCCACTGAGCTGTTTCATCTACTCTGTCACTGCCAGCAAGCAGAGCCCAGGGTTGGCTTCATAAGCTGGACGTGGCCTTGCTCAAGGGCACTTTAGCAGCACGTTCCCAGCAGTAACAGAGGGATTCAAACTGGTGACCCTGGAGTAGGAATCACCCAGAAAAGTCACCTTATGCCAGAAGTTTTAGTGAGACGGGAACAACATTACAGCTCTGATGTCATTGACCTGTGCAGTGAGGACATATTGAACTGTGAGGACACAGCTTATAGGTTCAACACTGACCCTGGGTCAGCATGTGCAGGTGACATGGTGTTGGTGTCACCACTACAGACAGCTCAGGTTCAACTGGTTCTTCTTTGATTTGCTTCTATAGCACAAAGGTTGACACCAGTCTGGTCCAGTTAGCATCTGAATCCATAAACGTGTGAGCTCGTCCCACCAGAGGACGTCAGCATCATGGGGATAATGTCTACAGCAGGAAAACACAGGGACAGTTGGGTTTGCTGCACATCTGGAACACACAGTTAGCTCAGATATGTTCATGTCGCTAACACCAATACAGTGACTGAGTGCTCTATAGCAGCTAATGCTAACAACTGTAACACTGCTGTTTGTCATGGTTTTCAGACCAAATGATAACAAAACGTTGGGAAAAGTGAAATATTGGAACATGAAATCATAAATTATTACATTTAAACAACAATAATACAGCTAAATTTCCCCTGTTGGCTCATAAGCTGCTCACCTGGATGCTACATCAGTGCAGTCCTCTCTGAACATTAGATAATCAACACACACACACTTATTGTTGAGAGGCTGACTTCACTAAACTCACAGAAACTCTTAAGAAGCTCCTCAAATGATGACTTTGGAGTTTTGTGTTACTGTCAGTGTATAAAAGCTAGAAAAGGAAGAAAAGCAGGAGAAATGATCAAAGTGCTGCTGTGTGCAGGAAGAACTACAACATGTTAGTGAGAAACACAAACAGGGTGTGAAACACACTCCAGAGGAAACGCTGTGTGCAGGCTGTCTGTGACTTCCTGTATCTCTGCCACAGACTGGGACAGACACCAGTGAAACCAGTCACTGTGGTCATGTGCTTGTAGCCAGCAGCCTGTGATGTGAGGCTGCTTGAGTCAGTCGTCTGCTTCCACCATGTAAACCTTGGTGTCTCCTACATGCACAGATGTTTCCTGCAGACTGTGCTGCTCCAGCTGTCACACAGATGTTGAATCAGCAACATCTGTGTCACGTCCTCCCTGGTCCCACAGATAACAGGCTGCATACAAGAGGCTCACCTCTGCTACCTGCTGCTCCACTCCCCATCGCTGTTTTGGCCACGCCTCCCGTTGGTCAGCAGGTAAAGGTGAAGCCTGGGACATGGAAGCCTTTACAGCAGAGCTTCATGGGCCTGTCCAGCAGCAGGCTGAGGAGAGAAAGGTGACAGAGTTCGCTGTTACAAACAGTTTCTCAGCTTTGATCTAAAAGAGCTTCTTTCCTGTTAAAGCAGCTGAGAGTGAGCACATGTTCTCCCCCTGAGGTTCTCATGACAGAGGAAGAACTCACAGCTGAGGAGGACCAGGATCTCCATCCACTCACAGTCCCTGCAAACAAAACCACCATTTGAACTTTAACATTTGTTGTCAGTTCTTGTGTCACTCAGCACATCTCAGCTGTTCCTCTACAAATACAGGCCATGTAATGGCAGAAACATTCTCTAGTGTAAATCCTGACTAGTTCATTAACTACAGATCAGTTTCAGTGAACATTATTCACAGAGGGATCTGAGTTCCTTATACCAGACTCTACAGAAACTGTAACACTGTACAGCTCTGCGACTCAACAATATGACAACAATGTAACACACACTAGAATCCTCAAATAAAGCCCCACTAACCACTAGAACTAGAACTAACTAACTAGCACTGGACACTTGCATATTAGAGATTTCTACCACCATAGGAGGCGAGATATCATCCTTGAACCAGAGCATCCAGCCCTCAATTTCGGACATAAAAAGCGACGTGGCCAGGCATGATAACACTTTGACTGAACTGCAGGACTGTGCCTCGAACCACTCTGACACCATCGCCACTCTCCAGGCCACTGTGGAGCGTTTGTCTGCGGAGGTAAAGAAGTTAGATGAGAGATGTGGAGCTCTTGAGGCACTCCAGGAGGAATCATTTAAGAACTGCAGGAATACCAGAAGGTACAGAGGGACCCAAGATGACTGAGTTGGTTCACACCTGTTGGCGGAGGCGCTATCTCTCGAGGAGAAGCCACTCATCGATCGAGCACATAGAGCGAATCGCCAGCGTCCCAAACAAAGTCATCTTCCTCGGCCCATCATCTTGAGATTGCACTACTACCACATTGGTGAGGAAATTCTGCTGAAAGCTGCAGAGAACAAGAACCTGATGTATAAGGGTTTTTAAAATAAACATCCTCCCAGATTTCCCTCCCTCTGTTGGAAACGCAGAGCCGCATTTGCAAATATGAGAGGAAGACTACGTGGGATGACCGGCGTCAGGTACAGACTGCTATACCCTGCAAAGCTGTTAGTGACCCATGGTGATGTGAGGAAAAGCTTTAGCGATCCCAAAGAGACCGTAGACTACGCGGAGAAGCACCTCTCCCACCCACCTTCAAATGTATTAAAAGCAAGGATATATCTATATGTCTAACGCTGACACAGCACTGTGTTTCTTCTTTTCCCTTTATATTCCATGTAAAGGTGAATATGGAGCGTTTATGGAGCTCGTTTATTGACCAGCTGTCAGTTAGAAGGTAAGAGTTACTAGGTTAACAGAGGTTAGCAGTAACAGTACGGGGAAGTATATTGTGTTGTTCTTTTGTTGGTTTTTATTTTATCGTACTTTACTTTGTTATTTTGATTTTACCTGTTGTGAGTGCTTCCCGTAATTCTCCTTTTTCTTGCGCCGCTGCGGCCAGAGTTCACAACATTACATATTTTTGTATCTATAAACAGGAAGCTGACACTCTCCAGACTTTATCAAAGGTGTGAGCGTCACAGCAGAGGCCTTTGTGTCAACGTAGCTGAAGACAAAACACAGAAACACATGAAGGAGATTTTCCTGGCCTGGATTTTATACAAATATTCTGCAGTACATCAAAAATGAAAGAAAACCATTAGTCAACATATGAACATCACCTCTGAAGTTACAGAGCTTTGATTGGAGACACAGCTGAGCGTTTTGCATTTTGCATAATTAATTACATAATTAATTATGTAACCATAATTAAATGGTTACATCATCTTTAAAGTCCCCAGAGATCAGGAAAAGGGCCTGAGGGTGCTGTGTTTGGAGTCTGCTGGTTACAGTGTGCAGGACCTCACAGGCTGCTGCAGCGTTAGCAGAGGGCGGGACATACACAGCTATCATAATCACGTGTGTAAACTCTCGTGGTAGATAGTACGGTCTCATGCTAACCGCTAGCAGCTCAATGTCCTTACAGCATAGCGTCTCTTTGATAGAGAAATGCCCAGAGTTACACCATCTATCGTTCACAAACACAGCCAGACCCCCTCCTCCCTTCTTACCACTCTCCGCTGTTCTGTCATAAGAGGCTCAGCAGCTAAAGCAGCACACCTGGGTCTCCCAGCCTATTAAAAGCAGCCCTTTGCTTCACCTGCTTCACTAAACATTATTATTTTAAGCAGAGTGGTGTGATTTATGTAGGCATTGCTGTGTGACAGGATGACTTTTCTTGCACACCCACCAAATGAGGGCGCACATGCTTCCACGCCCACTGGTGACTGCACACATCCTTTCAAGGAAGCATTTCATTCATCCCTAACAAATGGAACAAAACACTGTGCAGCGTGTTCAGGTTTGAACGTGGCCCTGGCCTCTCTCTGCATCCACCTGGCACATGCAACACACATCCACTCCCTGCTGAGCTGCTTGTATTTGATGTGTTGAAGTTTTGGTAAAGTTTGAATAAATTCCACTTTATTTATAGGAACATTTCATCTGTGGACTCCTGCTTCCCCTCTCCTTGAGCCAGTTTGTGACGGGAACATGACATAAGAAAAGTAATTTATCCCTTTTTGATTCTGTGTATCTGGCGCTCATCCAGTGAGTTCACACTTGGCAGAAACAGACTGAATTTGTCTGGAGAACTTTGGCTTCAGCCAAGTTAGATAAACACACTGTGTCTCTGTCAAAACAGCAGTGTAGTTGTGGCACCCCTGTGAGGGAATGACCACATGAATATTATTTTGTGTAAAACACTCATGTAACGGGACATTTTTCATTGCTATATGTATTTATTTTCAGTTTCTTTAAGAGGATAGAAAATCCATGTAACAGGGATTCATTTTATGTTAGAAAGCAGTGAGGGCGGAACTGTGGTGCTTGCTCCGGGGTTTCGGGGAGCAGTAAGTGGAGCCCACCTTCCGCTGCTTCCTCAGACACGTTCTGGAGGAAAGCAGAGACGCATCGTGTCTTCCTTACTCTGCTCTTCACCTGCTTTTACAGGTCGGTACACGGTGCTCGCACCGAAAATGTTGTTTATTGTCACCATGGTTACCCACGTTAATGTGAATGGGAGAGTTAAGGCGGTCCGCCAAAGTTATTTATATGTAAACACGGGAGAAAACCAGAGGAGTGTCCCGCGCGACCGCACCGCGAGCCCGCTCGTTAGGTGGAGCGCTCGTGAAGCAGAGTCAGTGCGCTCCTATGCTCTGTGCAAACGTGTTGTAATGCTCCAATCAAATCAGTTCTGTGAGATGTGAATGTTAATAGTTCTGTTAAAGTGACTGAGTAGATTAGCTAGTGTAACACAAGCACTCTGAGCAACTCTGTGTAGCTAACAGAGGCATTCATGGGTTGATTAAACAAGCTGTGTTTCATGATGCACTAAATAGTGATTTTGCCAGTAAATTACTGGAGGGAACAAATGTAATGTATTTACCAATGCTGTTATTGAATAGAACTGTTTAGCCAGTAAGACACTGCAGAAGACAATGTGATGTGTTTATTGATATGATAAAAGGATGTAGCTGTTATGGAAAGAAGTGTGAACTTGAGAAACTGAACCAGTTAAAAAGAGTATATTTCACTGATGTTGTGAAATAAGTAAATGTAATTGATGTGAATGAGGAAGCAGCTGAACAGTATATTGAAAGCTCATGTTTAGTGTTTTATAGCATTTATTTGTGTGAAATAAATCAGACTCAGACACGTTCTGGAGGAAAGCAGAGACGCATCGTGTCTTCCTTACTCTGCTCTTCACCTGCTTTTACAGGTAACATATTTGTCATCGAGGTCTTCATCCTTGGGACCCGTAACATAGTAACTTCTTCATTGTTATACTTCTATAGTTTTCCCATTTTGTGAGCTGTGGATGTGGAAAGTGTCTCAGTGACACATCCACATGAAAACGGCGTTACCTTCGTTCATTTGCACGTCAAATGAACGAGCTGTTTGGACTTTAACGTCACAGCTGATGCTTCGATACTCGAACTCAAGAGTTCAGCTTCCACTCAGAGGTACAAGTACACACAGCAAAGATAAACGTGTACACAAGGTTGAACCCACAAGTGCACAGCTCCAACCAGAGATGGGAAGTAATCCGATTACTTTTTTCAAGAAACGCGTAAAGTGAGGGATTACTATTGCAAAAAAGGTAATTAGATTACTGTTACTTTCCCTTAAGCACGCTGCGTTACTGCGTTACTAAAACCGCAGCTGTGTGCAGATGAACAATGGATAATCTATCGAGTGTGGAGAGAGTGTGAGCGTGCAGCGTTTAAAGCGTGGAAGCACTGACCTTACTTTGAGTTTGACTCTGTAAAAAGTGACAAAAACATTAGCATCCGCTGTTCACTGCGTGGGAAGACAACATGCTCACTCACTATGTGTTAATGGGCATGCTTATTTATAACTTTGATAAAATGTCATAAAAATAATTCCATGCCAGCTCACCATTGGTGATCAGGTAGTTTCTGTTCCAGTTCCAGTCCCATAAATCATGAAGCTTGCTGCCAGAAAAGCTTCAAATCTCCTTTGAAAGCTGTTTGTGGTCTTGATTGTGGGAGCTTCAGTTGTCTGACTCCAGCTGCCACACAGTGCTCACTGATATCATTTGCAAAAACCCCAGTGTGACAATATTTATCAGTGAAGCAGAAATCAGGAAGTGACGACTTTTCTTTGAACATTTGCTCAGGCTAAGCTGTGCTTTCTACCACAGTTGGGAATTTCCTGGTTTACAACAAATTATTGTGTCAACACCGCATAAGATTTCAAACTACAGGAAAATCACTGGAGTTATAAGAGGCAGACAACGACACACACACCACATGCATGCTGTTGCTATTTATTGTGGATTAACCTGTCAAGGGCAAGAACAAAAGAATTCTGCCTCAAATACAGGAAATCATAGCTTTCCTGTATTTCCTCCATTGTTGGCATGCTGGTTAGTGCTGTTGCTCCACAGTAAGAAGGTCCTGGGCTAAATTATCCATGAATGTAAACGGCTGTGTGTTTCTATCTGATAGACTGGTGAGCTGTCCAGGGTGTACCCTGCCTGGTAACCTATCACTTCAGGGTTATTTCCCAGCCCTGCTGCAACCAGGATAGAGATAGGAGGATGGTGGTTGTTGTAGACCCATTCAATTTCAATTGAAGGATTAAAATGTTCCAGGAGCTCAACTTACTCCATCTGAACATGTTTCAATCGTGTTTTATGAACACAACATGCAGCTTTACTGAATATGAAAAGGTTGTGTTGATTTAACTCAGTTGTTTAAGGTTCTGCCAAAGCAAAACCTTTGTGTGCAACCAGTGTCCACTATTGAATCAAGTAAATCCAACATGTTTTTGTCAGTGCAAAAGGAGTTACGGTGCCTGTATTCCTGCACAATATTGTCCCGGGAGGGAGGAAAACTTTCTGGTGAAGTTTTGGTTGATTTTTGGGTTTT